>NC_134863.1:55712300-55927300 GCF_049852395.1 Peromyscus maniculatus bairdii | reverse complement strand
AACATACAGCTTTTTTTTTAACATTACTATAATTCAGTCACTATAATGGAAAACTAAGAATATATTTGTGGAGGGCAGTAGCAATACATCAGACAAATACTTCATATCACGCAATTAAAAGGCTTCTGTATGGTCTGAATCTACCTGGAAATTCATGACATGTGGAATGAACTTCTCTCATGTTCTTCTCCCCCCCCCACCCCCCGCCCACACACACACCTTATTTCTGCCAGTATTCTAATTTCACAAAGGTGCATACATCATAATTACATGTAGTTTCCACATTGCTGTGATGCTGTTTGCTGTATCAAATTTCATTTGACAGCAGTAAAGAAAGACAAATAAATAACAAATGCCTTCCATGGAGCTTGCCATTTCCTCGGCATCTTTTTTGAGGAAGAAGAGGCTTGAAGACTAGATATTTAAGTAACTTTCACAAGGTGAAGAACCTGCAAATAGAAGACAGACATCAATTGCAGGCACAACGGGTGCCGAGTCCAACTTCTTAATTATTTTTAAAGGTGTTGTGATTAATATTGATCAGCACTTGTCAGGTTCACAGTATAGGACCTAATGCAAGACACACCTTTGGCAAAATTCTGAGAGATTATCTATATTAGGTTAATTGAGGAGGAAAACTGTACCTTAACTCTACACAGAACAATTTCAACAGCTAGAGTACTAGACTGAATAAAAAGGAGAATGTGATCTGGGCATGGACATTCTCTTGCCCTGTTCTTCAGAAGAAACATGACCCTTAAGCTCCAGCAGCAGTGACTCCCATGCCATAACAGACTGTGGTCTTGAACTCCAAACCAAAATAAACCCTTCATCCCTTAAGTTGTTGCTGTCCAGGAATTTTATCATAGCAACAGAAAAAGTAAGTGTTACAATTGGAAAACAAGAAACTTTAGGAAGGACTCAGTAATTGAGCTAATTACTAAAATTCAAGCAATAATTGTTCAGGCTGTTAAATAATGAAGCACATTTAAAAAAAATCTGTTGATTTGCTACATGTGGGAAAAACTAGTGAGTTCTCAGATATTAAAATCATTTACAATTTTGAAATGTATGATAAACAGCAAAGAAAAAGTATTTGATAGCTAAGAATAGGGGCAGTTAGAAATAATAAGTCAAAGATCATAGTTGAAATTTCAGTGTCTTGGTAAGAGGAGGCAAGCAATATTTTGAAAAAGAAACAAAAACTATAAAATGGTAATATAATAACAAATTTAAATACCTAGGGAAGGAATATGCAAACTTTTCTTCAAAGATCACATATGAAATAACTTACAGGTATGCATTGATTAGTCAAGTCAGTGATCTTATGTGGGCCTATAATTAAAAAAACAAAGACAAAAGTCTGAAATCAGCGTTACTTGTTGACAGGACAAATAATAATGGTTCAAAATCTACTAGAAATTTGCATGATTCTTTGGACATGAGTTTGAAAAAGAAGAGTTTGCAGTGTGTCTCAAAATTTTGATTTGGGTGGTATCTAATTTCTTTCTTCCCAGGCTTACGTGTACATATACATACATTCATTCAACTCAAAACATTTCAGAGGTAACTTAATTTTTGATAATATCTCAAAACTTAATTAAATTCCACAAATTTGCTTTCTGAAATGCCTCTTCCTTCTCTGGCCTCGGCGATCATGAATTGTGTTCCATGCTCTGACTTATATTTAGGTATAGTAATAATTATTATAGTCACTAGGGGAATGATGAGCTAGGTATTCAGAGAATTCTATACTAGGGATTCATGCTTGTTGGATTTAAAAAAAAAAAAAGCAGAGTTACAATATATAAACAGACATTGAAAGCTCCCCATCTTCTTTAACCATATAGTAAATAAGGAAAGCAATTAAGAATTTGTCGCAATTCTTTAGCAGTCAGAAAATGACAATGATTAGAATATTCAATAGTGAGATTTGGTGATGAATAACCTAAACTTTCAATGGCTCTATTTGTACTGACTTGATGGGGAGCTTATAAAACTTAAGCAGAGTACATGTCTGAATGTTAAACTGAAAACTCCCATGTTTGTTGGGAATGCTTAATGACTAACAATTTCAAAGTATGACCAGTAAATAAACAATATAAAAACAGATTGTATTAGTAATTAACAAAGGTACTTGAAGCTCCTGTACTAATTATCCTGAAATACACCATAGAATAAATAACTATAATTACTATAATTCTTTCTAATTAAACTCTACCATAAGCCTAGAAAGCCTACTGTACCATAATCATCAATTTCTTTAAGAATAGTCAACAGAAAGCTGTGAATGTGATAGTGAATGTCATTGTCCCCATAAGATCATAGGGAGTGGCACTATTAGGAGGTGTGACTTTGTTGGAGTAGGTATGACTTTGTTGGAGTAAGTGTGTCACTGTGGAGGCTGACTTTGAGGTCTCATATATGCTCAAGTCATGCCCAGTGTCTCAGTTCACTTCCTGCCCATAAGAGTGCAGAACTCATTACCTTCTCCAGCACCATATCTACCTTCATGCTGTCATGTCCCACCATGATGATAATAGACTAAACCTCTGAACTGTAAGCCTCCCTGATTAAATGCTATCCTTTAAAGGAGTTGCCATGGTCATAGAATCTCTTCACAGCAATAGTAAATCCTAACGAAGACAATGAGAAAATCGTCTATCCAGCGAAAATGATATTACTTGAAAATGCCTAGTTTTCAGTAAACAGTGTTCTAGGGGAATATTCATTCTATTAATTCAAAGTGTGTCAAAATTGAAAGAAATTGCATATCACCTGATACCAACTCACCCCTTCATATTTCTGCTGCCATATAGCTGTCAATTTTAGGAGCATTTTTAATCAAAACTCATCATTACTTTTCTTCACTGGTAGTGGTCCATTTAATTATCATAATTGGTCTCATTATAAGAGCAAAATTTTAGCTTTATTTTTGAAATATACATTGAAGGTTCTTCATATGTGTTACAAGTCGGGCAGAGTCTATATAACTTGGTACTCTGAGTTGAATTCTGTCCTCTCAAATCTATATGTTGAAAACTTAATTCTTGGTACTTTGTAATGTTACGCTGTTTAGATACACCTTTAAGGAGATGACTGAGTCAGAGTGAGGCTGGTAGTGTCATTCCTAACCAAAAATGAATTAAGAATTGTATCCTTATATAAAGAGTTAGTCAGAAATATCACACACATATGAGAGAGAGAGAGGGAGAGAGAGAGAGAGAGAGAGAGAGAGAAAGAGAGAGAGAGAGAGAGAGAGAGAGAGAGAGAGAATACCATGTTGTCTCATAGCAAGAAGACCACCATCTGGCTCAGAGAGCAGATAAATCTAATCCTGCTGAAAACCTTCAATTTATGTTTCCAGCCTAAAGAATGGAAAAATACATTTCTGTAATTTAAAGATACCCAGTCTCTAGAATTTTCTTATAGTATCCCTGCAATACATCTAAGGATTTGCTAAAAATGCAAATCGCACTAGCAGTCTTGGCAATAATTTGTGCAGTTTGGGGTTGTCTATGAGACCCCTTTGGCCAACCACTCAACAAGGTATATCTTATTCCTGGCACAGGAGGTTTTGTTTGGTGGCATAAGATGTCAAGTTGTGGCACTGTCTCTCCCATCCTATGACTCTATTTAAATTACTTCCAGATACGTATACATTTTAGGAAACTTCTACATTAGAAACTTCTGTAGTTTCCACAATGCTTTTCAAATGTTTATAGTGGTAGCTGTCCCTCCCTGTATTTCATCCTTTACCTTGCCCTCCCCTTTCCCTGCCCATTTAGTTCCACCATCCTACTTTCCCCTTTATCTCCTTAATAACACTGTATATTATACTATACCATACCATACTATACCATACTACTATACCATATTACATTATATTATAATACTATACTATATTTTACTATGTTCTGCTCTTTCAGCATTTACTCCAATATCTGGTTCTTGGTTTTTATTGCAAGACCATTTAGGATTCATACAACAGTTCACCCTTTGCAGAAATGAGCAAGGGGTGAGGCCAGTTCTCCTCCTTTTAAGCACTCGGGGTTGGCACTCCCACACCTGGACCGTTAGGGTCAGTTCTACTGTGCTGCCCAGGCAAGGTGCAGGGCCTGCTCTCCCGAGTGCTGCAGCTGGTGAGGAGCTCATGCAGCTCTTGAGTTCTTGTGACCTCAGGGCTAGCTCTCCTATCCACATTAGGAATAGAGGGGTTGGGAGGAGGACATCTCTTCTCTGCCCATGCCACCAATTGGCAGATGAGGGGTGGGGCCAGATCTCCCATGTTCACAATCTAGGGGCTAGCTCACTGGTGTCCCGTTAAACAGGGTCAGCTCCTTTGTGCTGCCCAGACGAGATATAGGGCCACTTTCCTAAGTGTTACAGCTGGTAAAGGGGAGGGTCAGGTGGAAGTGGCAGGAGTGAGGGGGGATACTTTTCCATGTCCTAATAAGAAAAAAAGGTACTTATGTAATGGGACATGGAGACATTGATTTGGTGATGAAATAGAAGCTTCACCCATATTAATTAACATTTGTAGCACTGGAATGTACTCTGCATACTACCAGAGGAGAAAGGTAATTATCAATATCACTTAGTTACGAACCCTGCAACTTACAAGAAAAACCTGTCTACCAAGTGGCACACATGTTCTGGTAGTAATTGATTACCTTTTTAAATTTGAATTTAAGGCGTATTCAAAACCTGAGACTAGATAGGTCATGAATACAGGGAAAACCTTAATACTATTATTCTGCTAGAGGAATGTAGATATAAAATTATTCCTGATGACATATTGCTATACCCATAGAGCAAATCATTACTCAACCCTCAGCAAAAATGCTCCTTCCCTCACTAGATGGTAATTAACACAAAGATACACAACTGGACATTGTGCATATAGTGAGAGATTTTAAAGTACTCAACACTAAATGAGATGTTTTTATCAAACTCCTTCATTTAAGACTCAGGGATCTTTTTGGATATGGAAGGATCATAGGAACAAAAGGTGGGGAATAAACCCAAGAAAACAGCACCCTCCAGGTACATCAAGACTGTTACACATAGATGAAGACAGCTTGCAAAAGACCTGGAGAAGTTCAAGCCAGACAAAATCCAGGCACTGAGAAGGAGAAGAAGATATGAAATCCCATTTTAACCAGAAAGCTATTTTCAATTAGTACCTGCTGAAAAGGGGGAACCAGTTTTTTCCAGTGTAGCAACTTTAGGTATGTAAACCATACCCCAGAGCAGGCCCATGTCCAGAAGTAGTTATCCAACTCCATGGCTTTCTTTCCTTATTTTATTGTGTATGTTTGTGTGAACAAACACTTTGTCTTTTGTTTCATTTTAGCATTTTCTTTCTTATTGATTTTCCTCTTTATTTTTAAGTTTTTCAATTTGGATTTTAGTATTTTGGGGGGAATGGTATTGTTGTTTTTCTTGATTTTTTTGAGAGAAAGAGAGCACATGAAGTTGAGGGGATAGGGAGGTAGGATGAATGTGTGGAATATTCCTTTACACTGTGTGAATATATGTCACTGTGATTGGTTTAACAAAGAAGCTGACTGGCCAGTAGCTGGACAGGATAACGTTAGGTGGGAAACCAGACTAAGGGCATTGGGAAGAAGAAGGGCAGAGTCAGAGGAGTTGCCAGCCAGACACAAAGAGGAAACAGGAGGTACAAGATAAAAGAGAGGTAATGCCACATGGCAGGATGTAGATTAATATAAATGGGTTAAATTAAGTTGTATGAGTTAGCTAGTAACAAGTCTGAGCTATTGGCTACACATAGATAAGTCATATTAAGTCTGTATGCTTTTATTTTGGAGTCAGCAGTCCTGATAAAAACTCCACCTACATGGATGTGAGAGGAGTTGGGCACTAGAACATGATCAAAAAATATAATTAAAAAATTAAGTAAAGTTTTAAAAAAATGTAAACTGGTTACACAAAGATGCAATAAAACTTAGATTTCTCTAATTTCCTGAGAGAAACTATTGTATTCTTAAAACTTGCTTCACCATTCCTTTATTGCATTGGAATTCCATTGTTTTTCCAAGGATCAATTCATTTCATTGTTACCAGTTTTGATTTAGACATCCATCTGCTAAGTGGTATTTTATTGAGAACATTCCTTACATAAGGTACCAAATTCTTCATAGTCCATTTCAAATATCAGTCTGCTAATATCTCCAGCACTATAATGCCTTAACTTTAGTCAGTCTATCTGTCTCTCTCTTTATTTTAAACTCATCAAGTCTAAATTCTTTTGCCCAAATCCTCATGAGTGTTGGAACTGCTGTCCTGGAGAGTGGCAAATCTACCAGGAGTCACATGCTTTCAGAAAACTGAGTGTCCCTTTCCCAGCCACTGTCAATTGTCAGTAGATCCTTAAGTTGGGGGTGGAGCTTTGTGCCTGTCTCCCCAACTCCTCCATGCTTGGATATTGTTCGTCCTGAGCTTGCCCAGACCTTTTTATGCTATTACAGTCTTTATGAGTTGATCTATGCAACTGCCCTGCTGCGACCAGAAAACAGTTTTCATGAAGTCATCTATGACCTCTGGCTCTTAGAATCTTTCTGACCTGTCTTTAGTGATGATCCCTGAGCCTTAGGGACAAATTTTATCTACTGTAGAAAATGAAAGACATTCAACATTGAAAAAGGTCTTTACTGAAAAATTAGCTGTTTGTATAGGCTTTTGCAGTCTGTGATTCAATGTGGGTACTTCTTTTACAAATGAATGAAGACAAATAAGGCTCATTTTATATGAAAACAAATATAATGTCTATTTTCAGTTATAGCAATAAAATAGTTATGAAGTTAGATGTTTTAAGGTATTTTTGTCTTCTAGTAATCACAATATTTATTATGTGCTCTGAAAATAGTCTGGATGTATGGCTCAATTCCATAAAACTTTTCCTTGCTGTAGTCAGAAGGTTCCTCTGGTCCCACGTGGCCCCACGGTCTGGTCTGCATTCCTCCAGTAGTGCCTGGTTCTGTGGTCCCTTAGCCGCTTATAAAGTAATCATTCAGAGGTTTATTAATTATCAACTGTATGGCCTATGGCAGGCTTCTTGCTAGCTGTCTCTTATAACTTAACACATTTCTATTAACCTATAAGTTGCTAAATGGCCATGGCTTACCAGTACTTTCACATCTTGCTTCTCCTGGTGGCAGGTGGCATCTCCCTTTGGCTTTTTTCTCCCTGTATATCTGTCTGGATTTCCTGCTTGCCTCTAAGCTGTCTTACCACAAGCCAATGCAGCTTTATTTATCAACAAATCAGAGCAACACATATTCACAGAATGCAGAAAGATATCCCACAGCACTTCCCCTTTTCTGTTTAATCAAAAAGGAAGGTTTTAACCTTAACATAGTAAAATTATATATAATAGAACAGTTATCAAGCAAGAATTAAAATTACAATATCTAGTCTATTTATATTTGACAAAATTAAAGAAAATATTCTTTCATCTATCCTATATTTGTGAGTCTAAAGTTTCATATCTAATTTATCTTTTATCATGACTAAGGAAAACTATAACTGTAATTATCTAGTCTTCAATTACATCAAAGACTTCAGAAGGATATAATAATACCTAAGTAAACAAGAAGTGCATTGTAAGCAACTTCCAAAAATTCTGGAAATTACAGATAGCTGTTTGCCTGGACAGTCATCCAACGTTCCTCTGTAATGTTGGGGCATCCATTTTCAGCCAATAAGCCTAGAATTTTTTAGTCACTTTTCCCTATGTCCTGTAGAATATTTATCAATCTCCTCTGCAAAGTAGGAACCTGAAGAACTATTTTGGCAAATTCAATGGTCATTTTCCTATGGGTCCTGCATGTCCAGTTTATACAACATATTATCAGAGTCCAGGCAAGAACAGCCTCTTGCCCAAATGGCTATTTTTGAAAAGAAGAAGATAAACTTCATATAGACTGTCTTTGATGCCTATTCTCCTCTCTGAAGTAAATTGGTGCTGCCAGGAGCAAACATGTCCAGAAAGTCTGTTTTTAAAACATTTTACATGCCATATTCTATAGGTGTTTAAAGATTACCTACTTAATTGAAATATCTATGTATACCTAGACAACTTAACTAACATGACTATAAGTTTGATTATCATGGATGACTTAGAAAAAGATTGCATTTATAATCAACCTGCTTTAAATAGAAATAAGCATTTATAAACAATATTTTGGGAATTTGGATGTAGCTTCTCATACTACTTCCTGCTGGTTGGGAGTGCTGTAATCTTATGGGGATCCTGAGAAAATGAAGAATTATGGTCAATCCTGACTGGAGTAATCTGTGAGTCTGTCTGAGCCATTTGCTTTGAAGCCGTTCTGGATATTGGATCATCTGAAAACCTCTCAGGGGGTCTTGGCTGATCAAACCATATTATCCTAGAAGCAATCTATAGGTTCTCAGTGCTGTGGATATCTTTCTGTATGCTGTGAATGTGTTGCTTTGATTAGTTAATAAATATGTGCTGATTGGCCAGTAGCCAGGCAGGAAGTACAAGCGAGACAGAGAAGAGAATTCTGGAAACAGGAAGGCTGAGTCAGGAGTTGTAGTCCAGACACAGAGGAAACAATATGTAAAGGCAGAACTGGGAAAAGGTACCAAGCCATATGGCTAAACATAAATAAGAAGTATGGGTTAATTAAAGTGTAAGATCTAGTCAGTAATAAGCCTGAGCTAATGGCCATATAGTTTGTAAATAACATAAGTCTCTGTATGTTTATTTGGGTTCAAATGGCTGCAGGACTGGCTGATGAGAGAGATTTGTCCTGACCACCAGGAGGCTGGGACACAGAAAGTTTTCAGCTACATCTCATCTTTTGTGGAAACAAAACAAACCTCTTTTCCAAAGCTACAACATATCCTTAGTCACAAATTTTGAAGTCAAGATACCTTTAAAATATGTATATTGGTTTAACTCAGCAGCCTTTATAATCAAATGTCTTTCTGTAGTTAAAAATCCCAAAGACAATATAATCCAGATTCTCTATGTAATTTCCATCTTTATCTGGCTTATGTTTTATTTTATATTAGTTTTATTGTCTCTTTAGAGACTTTATTTTTAAAACTATTTCTTTATCTATCTATTCTCCTTTTCTTCTCTCTTCTAAGCCTATGTACATTTTTACATACACTATAAACAGTTTAGTTTTATTCCATCTGAATCTGTCTCACTGTGAATCTATAATCCTTCTTAGACCAAAGAGATTTTAAATTGCTAAGCTGCATGGCTAGTACCAGTAGCCTTGGCTGCTGACTCTGCCCACCTCAGCTTTTCAACATTTTGAAGGTACCCAGGAGAGTCATGCTTGCCCTGCTAACTCTGGGATCTATGTTGCCACCAGGGAGCATGCAGCTGGCCCACAAAGCCTTTTTATCTATACAAGTAAAAGCTAAATCCACCATGCAGTATGCTGCACAGCTTGAAGACAGCTCTGTATACCATGTCAGGACTCCACCATGCTACATTCAAGCCCATAGACCATGAACCTGCCATACTGTAGTTCAAGTCTGCATGCCACAGAATCTCTGTACCTTGGTGTTTCTGTATCTGGGCCTGCATGAGACATGAAGTAGAAAGCTGTTCTTGGCTCAATTTTAGAATTTCATTTTAAGTTCTCTCAAGTTTTATGTGGAAATTTGAGCCAACACATTGGGCAGGCAAATGTAGTCAGAAGGTTTCTCTGGTCCCACCTTGTTGCCCCCCCAAAAAAAGGTGAGGAGATGTAGCTATCATTTTTGTGGATTCAAATTGATCAAAATAAAATGTAAATGCATTTTAGCAGATAAAAACTGCCTGACATAACACTCAAGCCTTCTATACCAAAGGATACCACTGAGAGTAACTGACCTCCATCCATTCCCTCATCTATAGTGATTTCATTCCAGAAATGGATAGTCAGATAAACCCCCAAATCTGAAACTGAAACTTTTCTCTTGAAAATGTCCCCAAATCTCTTCAGTTTGAAATCTCTCCACACCTCCATCATTAATCCCACTTGGCCAGGTCCCATACATTTAGGCTATACCACTGTTCTTCTTATTGCTCTATGAAAAATGTAATTTTCTAATTTTTGAATCATTGACATACAGTTACATTCTCTACTTTTAAAATAAGTACACTTTGTTATCATTGTCTGGAACTTACTATTTTCTGTTTTCTACTCTAACACAGTGTTTCTCAACCTGGGGGTCACAACCCCTTTGGCCAACCTCTATCTCCAAAAATATTTGCATTAGGATTCATAACAACGACAGAATTATGCTTATAAACTAGTAATGAAAATAATTTTATAATTGAGGATTACCACAACAGCAAGGAAATAACTAAGTGTGTTGTGTCATACTTGACTGTGTTAATTTGTAGTATCCAAGTTTAACATTAACACAAATGATTGAGAAAATGATATTTTTCTCTAGGGATGGTATGAATGACTTTTTTTTATAAGGGAGTATCTTTTTATAAATCCATTATTGTGTGTTCAAAGTGTCTAATACATATTGGATTAGGACTAAGTTCATGGTTCTCCAACCATCTGAAACACAGGCAAAATATCATGGTGACATTTTCTATAACTTACACCCTCCTATGCCTGAGAGTAATGACTGGGCATTTGTAGCCTTTAGATGTTCCTTGCTACAGCAAATAACAGTTTTTCTTTTTTACTAGTTATAGGTTTCCAGGCTAAACATTTAATTTTGAAGCAATTGAAAGGTTAACAGGTTCCGTTGAACAACAGAAGAACTACATTGTGGTAATAAGAATCTATTGCACTTCCATTGAGTAATGTCCAAATAGAAAGAGCTTGACATGTCAGAGTTACCTAGTATAGAAGTTAATATGAGAGAGTTTTACACACATTTATCCTCTTTGTTTTCTCTGCCTTTTCAATTGTATCACAAATAGGAAACGGTTAACCTTTCAGGGCCTAATCTATAATTCGCATTCTGGCCAACAACTGACTTACTTGACTGAAAGTTTTCTTGATAAAAGGAGCCAAGGACCAAGCATTTAAAGGATGCTCTCAATAAAAGGCTCAGCTTGCAGAACTTACATCTATCTTACATTAGAATACTTGAAGATAACTTTACAGCAATAAAATGTCAAGAGGTTAATAAGAATTGGCAGGTGTTCACGTGATTAGATGACAGAATTACAGCTCCAAATGTCACATGTTTTTCTTTCTTTTTATTCTTTTCAAATGTAAAAAACATAATGAACAGATGCCCCCAGAAACAGAAGCATTGTGCAAGCATCTGTCTAAAGTCTAAATGTAAATTATTCTTTATAATGTCGTCAGTTATGTGGCCCTCCATAATGAATTTTAGTTTACTCTGAGCATATTCTAAGAAGAGATCTGAGCATGAAAACAATGCTTTTCATTTGCCTTATTTTATTTGCACATAGGGAGGGAGATATGGTTATACTATGTAGCCAGGCTGGCCTTGAAATCATGGAGATACTCTTACCCTCAAAAATGCTGGCAAAATATAGTTATGTCATCGTACTTGATTTACCTTGTTGTTTTTAGTGATAGTTCTATTTGGGATAATGGACAATTTTGTTTGTAAACTATAATGAACTTAGACTTTGTTTTTGGTATGTTATTCTTTTTAAAAATATTGGAAAGAATCTTTTTACTTTTGAATTTATATAAAAATTCCAGTAGTTTAAGGAATATGAAACATATGTGAATTTACCATCTTTCACAGAGAAACAGAGATGTGGATGGCTAGACTATATTGATTTAAAGATATAAGATAAGTAACTCCACATCAACCTTTACCTTTTTTTTTTTTTTTTTTTTTGGTTTCTCAAGACATGGTTTTTCTGTGTAGCTTTGATGCCTGTTGTGGATCTCACTCTGTTGACCAGGCTGGCTTCGAACTCACAGAGATCTGCCTGGCTTTGCCTCCCAAGTACTGGGATTAAAGGCATGTGCCACCGTCGCTCAGCCAGACTTCATTTTTGATGTTTTATTTTCCTGAATGCAGTATTTATTGTTTTTAGCCATGTCATATTACCTGATTGGGCTGCAAGTTCTTCATGGTCAGAAATCTTGTCTATCTTTCAGAGCATATCAAAAACTCTACCAGAGAAATTATCTTGTATTTATTTTCAATTAAACCAAATAACTAATTGCATTAAAAACAAATAAGAAAGAACTTCCTTATATAAGAATTCTACAGTTCATATTGGATCATCCATCCTAGAATGTTTTTAAAAATCAACATGAAGCAAGAGACTTTTCTGTGTCCTGCCCCATCCTGCATCAGGCTTCCAAATAATTGTCCAGAGGTTTAATATTAATTACAAACTGTTTGGTCGATGGCTCAGGCTTTTTCTATCCAGCTCTTACATCTTAAAGTAACCCATAACTCTTATCTATGTTCAGCCACATGGCTTGGTACCTTTTCTCAGTATGACATTCTCATCTTGCTTCCTCTGCATCTGGCTGGCAATTCCTGACTCCACCCTTCCTCTTCCCAGCATTCTCAGTTTGGTCACCCCTCCTATACTTTCTGCACAGCTACTGGCCAATCAACGTTTCATTAAACCAATTCAAGTGACAAATATTTACAGTGTACAAGGGAATTATTCCACAGCATCAACACTTAACTTTTGCATGTTCCTGTGTCTTGATTTCTAGCTAGTCTTCTGAAATAGAATCCAATCCTTGTTAGCATGCTAGGTGATACACACTATGTATAATTAAATGTTTGGTATTCTTTTTTTTTCTGCGTTTTCTTTTGCAAATTTATGGACACAATCTGATTGATCAACACTTTTAGGTTAACAGAGCCATCAAATAAAGCAGTTAGGACCCAGAATTCTCCAAGGCTATGTCTTATGATTAGTGCCAGTTTATTGCTGATTTTATCAAGAGTCCTCTCCATACCTCAACTCAATTTCTCGCTTCATTGCTTTGAATCCCTATGGGGCAGCAGCAGTTTAAGGGATGTCAACAGGAGTACTCTTGCTCTCTCAGGAATTCGGTATAGGAGGATAAACAGCTACATGGCTGGCCAAATTAATGGGTATGGAAATGTGTGACTTAAGTATTTAATAAATGCCATCAGCATCTTACAAGCCCCAATGGATGACCCTCAGAATTACTGGATTTGACTGACATGGAGCTTACACTGGGGTAATTTCTTTTAAAGCAAACTGAAAGTGATTTTTAATTAGGTGTTATAAACAGTAATTTGAATGTAAAGGAGCTGAGATATAAGGTAGTACTCTGGCAAATATGTTTGTGGATATCCAGTAATTTTGAGTGAAAAATCCTGAAATAAATATTTTTTCTACTACAAGTATTTCGTACAGAGTGATGTTTATGAGTAGTATCGTGCTCATAAACAGAAAATTGAACATGTATTTTTTTTTGGTTTCTTTTTAAATATGTGTTTATGTCTCATTCAAGGACTCTTCACATTGAAAGAAAGTTGTAGAGGCACAGCCCATGATGTGAGCAGTGGAAGTCAGTGGAACACCAGGGTACCACTCCTACCTCAACATGAACTCACTTGCAGTTCACAAAGTACACAGTTATACTATCTAATCATTGAATGCATGTTATTTTAACATTACACACTTTTCCCTTGAACCATGAAGAGGCTCCAGTGGTTACAAGGAAGCTAACTGTTGAATTACCACAACTATAACAGGCAAAATCTGATCACATTTATGCAGTTAAAACTGTACTTTGAGTTATAAACCATGTCTTAGAGCCCATATACAAGTCTTTCAGATGAAGGACATTGCTCAAGCATCAGCCAACATTGACTTCTTGTTTATACTAGTAACTATATTAAGACTTCTTGTGAAAGTTTGAATATGTGACTATTTAAAAAATAAATAAATAAAAGACACTTAGCGACTGAGCATCACAACATAGCATTGACATGAAAATGGATTGCAGTATTTTACCACTTCCTTGAAAACTGCTGAACTCACTTTCAAAAGTACAATAAAATGAAAATAATTGGTCTAAAAATATTAACAGGCATCTGCTTTATCAATTCAGGGAAACAAATTATTTTGTGACCTACAGCTGGAAAATTTTATGTGGATAGTATTTTATACTAATTAAAGCCACCGGCAACTAGAGGTCCCTTTTCTCTAGAAACATCGCTAATGACTATTTAAAGAACTGGAACATTTTCTGAGTCAGGAGAGGTTATACTGAATATTTTTAGTTTTCACACTCTATACACACTATTACCATTGCTGATAAAAGTCGGAGAGACGGTGCTGAAAATATGTAAACAATCTTCCTGACTTTTGTTTATTAGGGAGTTGGGGGGGAATTTCTTTAGGCTTCTTCCCCAGATTTTTCTACTCCTGTCAAAAGTATATTTCCAGCTTCTAAAAAGTATATTTGAAGTAAAATATAATTATATCCCCTACACACTTCTCAGTCCTCTCTTCAAATCTCCCACATTTCCCTCCCCTTACTCCATCTTAAATCGATGGCCTCTTTTTCTTTATTATTGTTGCATATATGTGTGTGTGTATAAATGTATAAATATATAAATACATCCTGCTTAGTCCATGATTTTGAATTCAAGTGTGTCCTGAAAACTGAAATTGCCTAGGACTAGCCTTCAACAAAGTATCTAATAAATGTTACATTTTCTGTCTTTCTTCCTTCTCATTTTTAGCACCTCCATTTTTCTTATTTTAATGTAAACCCAGGTCTAAATTTTAGTGATATGTTACATTTCTTTAAAGAAATATTCCTGCCTTTCTTGTAAGACTATGACTTCCATTAAAATATTCATAGTCTCAAAATATTCTTAGGGAGTCAGAAGAAAATAAATAAATAGTATTTTATAATCCTGTGACACTGGGTTCATTGCAGCACTGTTTATCACAGTCAAAACCAGAAGTATTTATGAACTGATGTGTAGATAAAGGACATGTCCTCAGCAATAGGGACCCACCCTCAACCCAGAGAGACAACCAAGGGCTACATCAATAATCTATTAATAATTCATTATTAATTAATTACTTAATTAGTTAATTAACAATCTAAGATAATTTTGTTTAGGCAATCACTTGGATTAACATGAACACATCACTTCAAAAGAGTTTCTCATGTTTGGTAATGGAGATTTGGTTCGTCTATAGTTCTCATGGGGAACGTTTTCAGGCCAAGTGGCTTATCTTCCTTTAAGGTATATGTGTGTGTGTGTGTGTGTGTGTGTGTGTGTGTTACCCATAGTTTTAGGTAAGTCTAAAATGATATGAATCCTTGAGGCTTTATCAAACAAATTTGGTGTAATTTGTCACTAGTTCCTTATATTCCTTCTGTGTTGATTTTCCTCCCTTTTCCCTAGTTGGAGCTAAACAAGGGTTTATTACAAAAGTCAGTGACTTCCAGATTATACTGCTTCCCACTTCATATCACATGTATCCTGCTGTCCCCCTCCCACGCTCACCCCACAGCTCACACACAAACAGTTACGGTCCCTTTATTCTTTCCTGGATTTGGTGCTGACTTCAGGTTGTAGACTCACATCTGAGGAACTAGAGCTAGGAAGCACAGATGAGAACATAGGGCATTTATTTTCAGGTATGGGTTACCTAACTTGATATAGTCTTTTCCTGGTCCATCCATTTACCCTCATATTTTATGATTTCATTTTTCTATATTATAGCTGAATAGTATTCCATGGTATGTATGTACAAAAATTTCACTATCCATTCCAACACTTAGGTTGTTTCCATTTCATGCTTTTGTGAATAAGGTGGCTATGGACACTTTTTAAAGTATTTTAAGTTTTTTAAGACTGCTTTTCTGTACTCAAATGATCTCTCATTGGTATGTATAGTATTTTGAAGTGAAATTTAAATAAATGATTTTAATAAGGTCCCTTTTCCTTTAATATACCAAAAAATGCACTAAGATGGGGCATTAAATAATTGAAGATGATTGAATTTGAGTAAATCAGAAAAACCCCACCAATCAGTTTAAAGTTCTAAAACACTACCGTTTTGTCTTCCAAAACTCTGCTGGCTTTGTGCTTCAAGGATAAATGAAATTTGAACTAAAAAAATATTCAAATCAGGAACTAGGAAATCTAAATAAAATTTTTAAATAACATTTTAAAATACAAAAAAATTACCATAAAATAAGAACCATTTAAATATTGGATTGATAAGGCAATATTTTACCTAAGATCTAAAATATTATTCTAAGAGTGTGATTTTTATTTTTAAATGTTAATACTTATATGACCCTTATATTTCAGTGTAGTCTTCCTGTCAATATTTGTCTGTGTTATATTCAAAATGTGTTTTGCTTAATACAGTAATAATGCTTGTTTATATTTACAAATGAAAGTATATCAGGCTAAGAAACTGGTAATGGATAAGTTTAGGAAGTAGAACTCAGTGTTGTTTACAGTCTTATGATGTAACTTTCCAGCTATTTTCTTAGTACCTGTACAAAAGAAGAGTAAATTTTTATGTAATTAAGCCCCCTACAATCCAGTGATAGACTGTATAATAGTGTATTTACAACATAATATCAACATAAGTGATAGCGAACATTTGAAATTAATTGTGGGTTTTCTAAGCATATCATCGCATCTCATACATAAAACCTGTGGTGAAAATGCTTTGGTTTTGTGCTTGCAAAATGCTCCACCTGAAATGTACTGTAAATTAAAACACGTCCACTTGAATTAACACATAGAAGATACATTTGCAATTTAGACTCATAATTTGTTTTGAATTTCTATTAAACAGTAAAGTTAAAAGTAGTGTCTAATTGTTCAAAAATAAATATTTACCTTATTATTAGCTTTCAGTTACTAACTTTTGCAACAAATATTTAGGATAGCTAATTAAATTTTTTGAGATCTAAACAATGGCTTGGACAAGTCATGCACAAAATTCTATACTATTGAATGCTGATTTTTATTTTGATGTATGTTGGTGTGAGTTCAAAGTTACTATTCAAAGTAGTAGAAGCTTCTAGGAGAATAGAATTTAGTGAGTTTAGTGAAACTGTTAAATCCAGCATCAGTTGCCAAACCAGTGGCTTATCTGAGTGATAAAATAATTGTTCCTATGCACAGCATTTATCACTGACCAATAAAATAGAAATTAAAACTTTTTTAGTAGAGCCTCCAAAAATCAGGTAAATGGAGGCCAACATACTATTTGACAAGAACTTAGATTCTGTTTCAGCTCAAGATCTTTTCATTACTCAACATCTGTGTCTTTTCAAAGTTTAAGTAAGAAAAACATTCATAGTTTAAACCTGGTGCTTTTAGAACATTAGGCAGACAAAATGCTTTTCATGGAGAGCTACCTAAATAAAAGGTAACATGGAGCTAGTTTTGGTGGTGCATGTCTTTAATCCCAGCAAGGAAGCAGTGGCAGGCAGATCTCTATGAGTTCAAGGACAACCTGGTCTACAAAGCAAGTTCCAGGATAGCTAGGGCTCTTACACAGAGAAATCCTGTCTCAAAAAACAAACAAACAAAAGGTTAACATCAGTGGTGTCTCCTTAAAAATGAGAAATATAGGCACTTTAGGAACTTATCCTTGGTTCGTGGCCTGTATTAATCCAGCTTAAAGTGAGCCAGACACTGCCGTAGTAGTCTGGGATACAATAATAAGGCAAAATATTTGCTCAGTGAAGTTATTCAAGCTAGGAGAAGGTGTGTGGTAGCTTGATGGTAAAATACTCAACACACATAAAAGTAAAAAAGATACAGTTTCTGTGAAGTAAGAACAAAAAATAAGTATAGAGACAATAAACACAGCAAAAATATACTTGAGATAATAATGAATGTTATGAACTAGATTTTAGTGTAATATCACCATTCATTGGCTCATGTAAAATGAAGGCATGGCTCTTTTGAATGGTGGTGTTACAGATGCTTGAATGAGCATGTACGTTCTACATGTTTGAGATAGCATGTCAAAATACACCTTGCAGTTTAATGTCACTCAAATCAGCAAACTTGTGTTTTACCTGAATGTCTCCTGGGTATTGGACTACTGCTTCATCTATTTCTACATAAATAGACTGAGTTGATGGGATCACATGATTTTACACGTTTGAATGTTTTTGCCTGTTCCATCCTTTACAGGTGGGGGCTTAACTCTGGGTTCCTTCTGCTCTGATGATCAGCCCCATCTGATTCACATCTGAATGAATATCTAACATGATGGACGTATTACAAAGATACTGTTGAAGGTAACTGATGAGATTTGTTGAAGTAACACTTAAATTCAGAACTAACCTCTCATTTACTTTTGATCAGGAAATGATGGAAATTTTAATTTTTATCTCAGCCATTCATTCCTGTTGTTTAGTATTGCTGTTTAAAAGAGTTCTCAGTGACAGAGATGCTGGAAAAAAATCCAAGTGATGGCAGATATTACAGGTATTTGGTATAATTTGTTTGCTTCTGGGAAAGTAGAGACTGAGAAATCTACTAAGAACAGTGGGATAGGACTTCGCCAGAAATAAAACCTGGGAAGATTCATGGCATGTTCTATTCCTGTATCTAGAAAGCATGCACTAAAACTCTAAAGAGTTGCTTTGTTTAATGCATACAAAACAAATAAGCAAGCAAATAAAACAAAACTCTATAATTTATCAGTTGACAGGTTGTTCTAGAATCTATCTGGGAAGCAGAGATATATATCAAGGTCAATAAAGATTAGTTCTACCTATTCACAAACCTGTGACTTTAAGATAAATGAAGGCAAATGTGATCTATTGCTATGGTTTTAGCACAGTTTAAAATAAATGATATCTCACCTATTTTTTCACATTTCATTTGAAATAATAACATTTTGGTGGTAACACAAAATCTGGAGGAACATTTGACTCAAATTTCTCATACAATGAAATTACCTTTCCTTCCCCTATACATCTTTTATTGGCCATTAAATTTTTATTTATAAAAACAAAGTTCCCTGTTATGACTTCTAGCAACTAATAGCAAAAAAACATTTATCTGTCTAAAATTTTGCCATTTCTCAAGTGTGCTATCAAAAGTCATTTTGCAGACTCAGGCTTCCACTTAACAAAGAGTTATACTGTAATAAATTTTATGCTGTGATTACAATGCAGCAGAAGTTCAATGCAAAGAAAATTTGATACTCATAAAAATCAAATCTGTAGCAAGAGGATGAAGATAGTCTTATAAATGGTTATTCGCAAGAAGTGCAGAATTGCAGCGCCAGTATGACTGTTAGGCCTCACTTTTAAAAAAGCAAACTATCTGTCCTATAATTTCCTTAGCAAGTAGGTAGTTTCCATAGATAGTGTATAAAGGTAACTGCTATTGGCTTGTTTTCTTTTTTCCCAGTCCAAAATCTATTCTTTTAAATCAATGATTTTTGCCTTGCTTTATCTCTCTCCTCAGCAATTTTTAAAATGAGGATTTTTAAAAATATTTACTTCACAATGATCATGTCATAAAATAGAGGCTTTTTAAAGAAAAAGAAAGATGTTCTTCCTTAAAACAAGCGAAAACTGAGTGACTCTCTCAGCCCAAAGTGCAGATGTGTGATTAGCCTGTTGATGAACAGAAAACTCTCTTCTTTCACGTTTCCAGTTCTTGTGCCTGTTTCTGCATTAAAAGTTAGAATATTAAAAAATCAACATATGAGAAATAGATGCGATTGTTTATGCGATTCTTATAACCCTGAAATATTTGAAGATTCAGCATTGAGATAAATTGTTATTGTAAAAACACAAAAAGCTAAATTCTACCTTACTTCAGTTCACATTTATATTCATGAAACCTATTGTTATGTCTCAATCTCTAGGATCAAATGAGTTTTCACACAAAGATTTTCCTAACCACAATGATATATATCTATACCTTACTGAAAGTGAGAATTTTTATTTAAACAACATTTTTTCATTTGTTTTACATACCAACCACAGTTTCCCCTCTCTCCCCTCCTTCCATCACCCACCTTGCTTCCCATCCACCCTCCTTCCCTCCCACTCCTCCTCCATCTCCATTCAGAAAGGGGCAGGTCTCCCATTGGCCTGAGCAAAGCATGGCACATCAAGGTGAGGCAGGACAGAGCTCCTCTCCTGTGTCAAGGCTGAGCAAGGTAATCCAGCATGGGGGACAGGTTCCCAAAAGCCAGCTAAGCACCAATGATAGGTCCTGATCTTACTGCTACAGGCCTTACAAAGAGAGCAAGCTACCCAATTGTCACACACATACCAAAGGCCTAGGTCAGTCCCATGGAGTCTCTCTAATTGTTAATCCAGAGACAATGTATTCCCATGAGCTCTCATGAGCTCCCAGAAGGTCAGGTCAGCTTTTTCTGTGGGTTTCCCTTCATGACTCCCCGGCTCGTAAAATCCCTCCTTCATTTCTTCAGCAAGACTCCTGGAGCTCAGCCCAGTGGTTGCCTGTGGATCTCTGCATCTGCTTCCATCAGGTACTCGATAGATTATCTCGATAACAATTAGGGTAGCAAAATTTTTAAGTCAGAATGTCTATTTAAATGGAACGCCAAACAAGTGCTTGCTAGGAATATCCATTTCTCAGAACATAGGTCCTTGGAAAACTGCTAAGGCTGAGATAAACTTCATTCAAAATCAACACTTTTCTGTAACTGAATGCTGCACCTGTGCTTTATTAACTCCAGATAATGTAGTAATAACATGGAGATGGTGGGTGAGAGTATATAAATATCTTAAACCCTTGGGAAGAACAAAGAGACAGAAAATAATAGAAAAACAGTAACTACACTGCTCCCCAGAGATAGTATGACATTTAACTCACTGCCTTTCACAGAAAAATAGAGTACCAATTAATTATATGGATGAGGCTATGGGGCAACAATGTCAATGAAAAAAGGAAAATAAAAATATTCAAAGTCAAAATATATGGGCTAGAGAGATGGCTCAGCAGTGCAGAGCACACACTGATCTTTCAGAAGACCTGAATTTAGTTTCCAGGTCCTACACTGGGTGTTGAACACTGGTGGTTACCCGTAACTCCAGCTCCCGGGCAATCCATTTTAGTGAATATAGATTATTTAGTTAATATAGCTGATTAAGAATCATTCAGATTGACTGTTACTTGTGCATGTAAAAAGTAAGGCATTAAAATTCTACACACCAAAGTGCTACAATGAATGATAAAGATTATTTGGTTCACCTGCCTTAACTTGGGGATAAACAGGTCTAGAATGCTTTCCAACATCACAGTTCTTGTCAGTCCCTGAGGTCTAAAGGGTACATGACACTCTTAGTTTGTTTTCTTAGCCTGTGTTTATTGGGTATGATGCCTCTGTATACCTTTGAAGATTGCTATGACATACTGTTTGTGTTTGGCTTATATCATGAAAATATCATACTGATGATCAGGATGCAATCTGGCCACTCTTCTTCATGAAGTCTTGAATGTGGTCCTCTTAGAGGCTTTCAGCCAGTACTTCTGGGGTGAAGTGGAGAGCTTTGAGAAGAAATGAGTGGGAATGCTACAATTCTGCAGAGCATTCTTGACAATAGTGGCATAAAGTTAGCACAAGCTTCACAAACAAATAGTGCTAATTAACACTAACCTTATTTTAGATGCCAACTGCAATTCATGGCCTTGAGGCTGTCCTCATTTCTAATCAACTGGTTAAAACTACAGGGAATGCCAAGACACACTCAGGCTTGAAAATTGGCCAGGAACATTCCCAGAACTCAGTACAGCCATATACCTACGTTAGTAATTGTGTGTGTGTGTGTGAGAGAGAGAGAGAGAGAGAGAGAGAGAGAGAGAGAGAGAGAGAGAGAGAGAGAGAGAGAGAGAGAGAGAGAGAGAGAATATGGACATATATGGACAGAGGTAAGAAGGCAACAATTAGAAGTCAGTTCTCATTTTCCACCTTGTTTTGAGGCAATTTCTATCACTTTACTGCATGGTCATATATTTCTGACTAGCTGATCCCATGAATTTCTGGGTAATTTTCCCATCTCCACCTCCCATTTCTCTGTAGGAGTGCTGGAATTACATTTGTACTCCATCACATCATTGTGCTCTTGGGATCTCAACACAGGTTGTAACATTTGTGTGGCAAGTGCTTTTTTTACCCATTAATCCATCTCTTCAGCCTGGTAACCATTATATTAAAATCATACAAGCCAAACACAGTTAGAGAGACTCACAGAACAAGGTCTCAGGGGGTCTTCAGAACAGAGCTTTCATTTTTTTTTCTCCCCATGGAATCCACATGGGTTTTTATCCTGTCACACTGATGTACTTGGAAATCAGTAAGCTCACATCAGCTTATTGCCAGAGTTACACTGAGCCTCCCTCTGTAGCCATGATTGACTGAGTTCAGTATCTAGCTCCATCCCCTCCATTCTTTTCCCAGCAGTCAGGCAGTCAGCCAGATACTGTATCTTGAAGGCCCATTTCTTAGTCCTATTACTGATCTCTCTGGCATCATCAGTCTGCATCCTGAGCCATTTCAAGTATGATCTAAGAGCCTACTTTGAATAACACACTGTCCCATCAGTCAGGATTCTGAGATCACCGATGTTTCCTAAGAGTGATCATGGATAAAAATCAGATGAATTATTTGCATGTGTGTGTATATATAATATATATGTATATAATATATATAGTATATATGTGTATATATGTATTATTATATGTGTGTGTGTTTCTCATTCCCCAAACCTGATTCACTAAGAATACAACACTTTGTCTACAACAGACCATTTAAAGAGGAAACTGAGTAACATAATGTAGGCCATGAAAAATTATGGACAGAATCATTGCTATGCTATCATTGTGTTTGTCTAAAAGTGCAAAAACCTCAACAAATTTCCTGAGTTTCAGTTTAGTAATGAAAGATACAGAGAATGGATTAGTAGCATCTAGTAGCAGTCATGCACATCATTGGAAAACCAAGCTCTTAATTTAGACTCATAAACTGTCTATCAGACACACACAC
The DNA here is from genome assembly GCF_049852395.1 of Peromyscus maniculatus bairdii. Classification (NCBI taxonomy): domain Eukaryota; kingdom Metazoa; phylum Chordata; class Mammalia; order Rodentia; family Cricetidae; genus Peromyscus; species Peromyscus maniculatus. Next base: position 55,904,310 of record NC_134863.1, on the reverse strand, counting down.
ACACACACACACACACACACACACACACACACTCACCAAGAGCTTAAATTGACAGAAGTTATTAACTGAAAACACTGTAATTATCCTAGGAATTATTAGACACTGAAATGGTTCAGCTGCCATAGAGAAATACAATTAATTACTGCCCATCATTCTTACTTGTACTTAAAATTCCTAGTGCTGCAGAAAAAAAATCTTGAAATTTATACAATTTTACATTACTATCTGAGTTATATTGAAAACAAAGTTTTGATATATATTTTAAATATGTAATGCTTATAAAAATGAAAAAGGATTAAATTTCTAAGACTTTATTGAATTATTTATATTTTTAGGAGCATTTTCTGCATTAATTAATATATACATTATTAATCATGTGATTATATTGTATATTAATTATATATCCCATGTATAATCATATAGTAAAATATTATATATATATGTGTGTGTGTGTATGGATTTCCATGGACCCTTTCAACCAACAACTCAAGAGATGACCAGCTGGGGCTCCGTCTCCCTCATTATTTGAAGACTTCATTAGGATTTCCTTCATCAATTATGGGATGTTTCCACTGCACTAAGGTTTTATACTGCCCCTAAAAATGCCCTTAGATTCTAACTGTCTCTCCCTTAATTTCCTTCCTCAATCCTTTCTCTCTTCCTCTCCCCACCCTGACCCATAGGCATGGGTGATTTTTCCATCTTCTGATATCTTCTTCAGTTTCCTCTTCAAAGACTTGAAGTTTGTATCCTCCAGGTCTTTCACTTGCCTGGTTAGATTTACCCCCAAAATATGTTATAATGTTTGTGGCTACTATGAAGGGTGTTGTTTGTTCCCTAATTTCTTTCTGAACCTGTTTGTCATTTATATATAGAAGGGCTACTGATTTTTTTTAAGTTAATCTTGTATGCAACCACTTATCTAAAGGTGTTTATCAGTTGTGGGAGTTTCCTGATAGAAATTTTGGCGTCACTTATGTATACTGTCAAATCATCTGCAAATAGTGATACTTTGACTTCTTCCTTTCCAATGTGTATCTACTTGATCTCTTTTAGTTGTCCTATTACTCTAAGACTTCATTACCTTATTGAATATGCAGTGGACAGTCTTGTCTTGTTCCTGATTTTAGTATTATTGCTTTGAGTTTCTCTCCATTTAAAGTTGATAGCAGCTTGCTGGAAAACTGCCTTTCTTATGTTTAGATATAGTATTCCTAATCTCTTCAGGACTTTTATCATGAAGAAGTGGTTGCTCTCCACAAACTGGAAGCAAGACCCAATTGCTGAAGACAATGCCCACATAACTCACTGCACATAGAGAGTTGGAGCTGGTAGGTGCCTACTTTAGAACTTTCACTTCCATGGTCTAGTGTCTATGACAAGGAAAAATACTGTGCAGTACTCATAGATGGGTACCTCATTCATCCATCATCAGCGAAGCTTCCCTGTGCAGTAGATGGAAACAAATCTGTGAAGACCCACAGCCAGACATTAATTAGAGAGAGACCTTGAAACACACAGCTTTAAATAAGATGTCTTCATCAAATCCATGGGAAAGGAAGGAGAAGGAATGAGGGAGACAGAAGGAACAAAAGACACCAGGAAAACAAGGTCATCTAAAACAACTGAGCAAATAACACAGAGACAATCCTATAATAATCATGGGGCCTACATGTGTCTTCACCAGAGCCTCTGCATGTTTACTATAGCTTTCAATTTCATACCTTCATGGGACCCTTACATGTGTAAATGATTGGGTCTCTTATCCTTGTGCCTTCTCTAGGGGCTCTTTTATTTTTCTATTGGCTTGCCGTGTCCAACTTTAATATGATGGGGTTTGCTACATTTTGTTTGTTTTATTTTGTTATTTTTTTTGTTATCTCTTTGAACTGTGTTATTGTCTAATGAGAGAAAGAAAGGGAGCGTGGATCCAGATGAGAGACGAGGTGGGGAGGAACTGGGAGGAGTAAAGGGAATTATATATGATAAAAGAATCTATATTTAGTAAGAGGGGGAAATAAAAAATAAACATATTATATGTTATACAGAAATTGAAAAGTTATAAATTTTAAGGCTTTAATATTTTTTTTATGGATGCAGTGAACTTTATTGATGGTATTCAAGAGAATAGGGCTCCCTAAGCCGGGCTCTGAAATAGAACAGGAACTGTTCAGCAGCTAAGGGTATCTCTCTTGCTGTCCTTGCTGTGGAGGGTGGTCCAGGGTGGGCTTCTTACTCCTTGGAGGCCATGTAGGCCATGAGGCTCACCACCCTGTTGCTGTAGTCTTATTCATTGTCGTACCAGGAAATGAGCTTCACAGAGTTGTCATTGAGAGCAATGCCAGCCCCAGCATCCAAGATGGAAGAGTGAGGGTCACTGTTAAAATTGCAGGAGACAACCTGGTCCTCAGTGTAGCCCAGGATGCCTTTAGTGGGCCCTCCAATGCCTGCTTCAAGGCCTTCTTATGTCATCATGTTTTGCGGGTTTCTTCAGACGGCATGTCAGATCCATGACAGACACATTTGGGGTAGGAACACCGAAGGCCATGCCCATGAGCTTCCTGTTCAGCTCTGGGATGACCTTGACCACAGCCTTGGCAGAACCGGTGGATACAGGGATGATGTTCTGGGCAGCCCCATGGCCATCACGCCACAGTTTCCCAGAGGGGCCATCCACAGTCTTCTCGGTGGCAGTGATGGAATGGACTGTGGTCATGAGTCCTTACACAATGCCAAAGTTGTCATGGATGGCCTTGGCTGGGGGGCTAAGCAGTAGGTGGTACAGGAAGCATTGCTGACAGTCTTGAGTGAATTGCCATATTTCTCATGGTTCAAACCCATCACAAACATTGGGGCATCAGCAGAAGGGGCAGAGATGATGACCCTTTTAGTCCCACCCTTCAAGTGGGCCCCAGCCTTCTCCTGGTGGTGAAGACACCAGTAGACTCCACAACATACTCAGCACCAGCCTCACCCCACTTGATGTTGGCTAGATCTTGCTCCTAGAAGATGGTGATGGCCTTCCCATTGATGACAAGTACCATTGAATTTGCCATGGTTAGAATCATACTGGAACATGTAGACCATGTAGTTGAGGTCAATGAAGGGGTCATTGATGGCAACAATTTCAATTTTATAAGATTGGAAGGCAGCCCTGGTAACCAGGTGTCCAATTCAGCCAAATCTGTTCACTCCGACCTTCACCATTGTGTCTCAGGAACGAGGCTGGCACTACATGAAAAGATGCAGTTGTCTCTGGAATAGGGAGGAGCAGAGAGCCTATGTTTTATTTTTATATGAGTGAATGTTTTGCCTGCAAGCATGTAAGTTCACTGTGTGCACCTCTGGTCCCTTTAAGTTCAGAAGGTACCTAGACTCCTTGGTACTGGAGTTATAGAAGGTCACAAGTTGTCATGTGGGTACTGGAGGCTAATGTGGTGGTATTGTGTTCCCCAAAATATTGTGCACACTAATAAACTTATCTGGGGTCAAAAAACAGAACAGCCACAATATTAAATATGGTACCACATGCCTTTAATCCTAGCATTCCAGAGGCAAAGATCTACCTGAATCTCTGTGTGTTCAAGGATACAGTCAAGCAAGGTGACTCACACCTTTAATTCCAGAAAATGAGCCTTTAAACCCAGGGAGTGATGGCAGAAAGCAGAAAGGTATATAAGGTGTGAAGACCAGAAACTAGAAGCTTTTAGCTGGTTAAGCTTTTAGGCTTTTGAGCAGCAGTTCAGCTGAGATTCATTTGGATGAGGGCTCAGAAGCTTCCAGTCTGAGGAAATAGGATCAGCTGAGGAACTGGAGAGGTGAGGAAGCTGTGGCTTGTTCTGCTTCCCTGATCTTCCAGTATTCACCCCAATATCTGGCTCCAGGTTTGTTTTTATTAATAAGACCCTTCTAAGATTCCTGCTACAACTAAACCCAAGTACTTTGGAAAAGTAGATAGTGGAAGCTAAGCAGGGTCAGATCTAGTTAATACATGGATGGTAGAAAATTAGAAAGAAAGATTTTGAAAAGAAAATAAGAATCGCCTACTGTCCTATCAGAAAGTACAGAAGAAAAAGAAAGAAGTCACACCTACCAGATGGCCAGGGAAGGAAGGGGACAATGGTTACACTTCTTGGAATAGTAGTTAAATGATGGTGGCCTTTTCCTAACTTTATTGATTTAATGGAGAGAGAAGATAAAATGCTAAAACTGCAACTTCATAGATTTATTTTCACCTACTTTGTTAAAGCTACTAAAAAACATCATGATACCATGGTTTTTCATCAAATGATTTGCATGTTGTAATTGCTTAGCAACTGCTATTTATTCATTTTCTCAGTCCATTCCTGCATACAGTGGATCTAGAGGAAGCTGCCTCTGTTCTAGAGTTATTAGCCATTGTTGAGAGGGTACTTAAAGGCAGAGCACAAAAGAAAGTTTGTAAGCTTAGACGTAGTACTAACACAAAGGAAAATAACCCATGTATCATGGGAACTCAGAAAAAAATCCATCATTCTATGTGATCTACTTCCAACATAACTCCTAAACTACAAACATATATATGTATATATGTAAATATAGCCTGAATAAAACATCCAATATGTTGAGATATCTCTCACAGTATGTCATTTTGTAACTGGCATTTCCATTTTTCTCAAGACTTTGCTTTCCAGTATAAACCTCCAGTACAATTCAGTTAGTTCTATTCAATGATGCATCTATTTGAACTAAAAATAATAATAGTAATAATAACTTCTTTTAAATATACTACTTACTTGTGCTTTGTCTTTTAAAAGTTATCCTTTTAGGATAATGTATAGTAAAAGGCAGACAATTAAAAGTATTTGCACAATGTATATTCAAGTCTCATGTAAAAGTGAAAGAATATGAATTATAGTTTCTCCACTGGTATCCAGATTTAGTCAGTGGAGAAAAAAAAATGTCAGGTTTGGCATTTCTTGCATTTTATGTGTAGGCAGTTTTTAAATTTCATTTCACTGCAATGAGCTCAGTTTTTCCTATGAAGTAGCAAGTACACAACAATGCACTCTACTGACTTAACAGATGTTTATAATATACATAACTGGGTACATATATAAACATTTAAGACTTCTATAGAAGGGCGATGGGACCAGGGAAAGGAAAAAAATGAAAACTAGGAGATTATTTCTTATTAAAGTCCTTCAGAAAGAGTATGAATTATACAACTTTAGGGCATATTTACCACTAGATTAATGGAAATTTATTCACAAAATTCCCTAGGAACAGAGATCAGAATGTACTATTTACATTTTTCATCTTGCATATTATAAATTTATACATGACAATAAGTCCTATACTTAAAAGACCAGCAGGCAAATGTTGAATAAGAAACGATCTTTTGGTCTTGTTTTGATGCTTAGGCACATGTGGAAAATCACAAGAGTTTAAAATGCTTACATCAAGTCTAAAAATTTGTCTTGTTGGCAAAACAGGGAATGAGATTTTAAAGTCTTGAGGAGACAACATTTCTTTATAAATATAACTTTTTTTCTCTTGCAAATACATTCATTTTCATACCTCTTGATCTGAGGAGGTTTTTCCATACCAATTCTTTTGGATCTGAAGCCATTTAGTGACCCATTTTCAGGATATACTTAGTTTTTTTTCTAAGAATGTTGAAAACAATTGTAGTTTTTCTTTTTCCTTTTAGCATTTTCTATAATATAAAATCCTACAAAAATACTACCAAGTGAACGCAAACATACGTCACATAAACGTCTTAAACTCTAATGATGTTACAAAGCCAAAGTTGATGTATGAAAATGACGGAATGTGAGTAGAATAAAAATTTCCAATGTCTCTAGTACATTTCTAGTTTGTAAAGCAATGAATATTTCTTTAACTTCAACATTCAGCCACAAATAAGTGTTATGAAGTTTGACAGATTTGTTCTGTTTCAGTTTAACAGAGAATTCTAAGAACATCACACACATAAGCTTGATGTAGAAAAGTATCCCACAAACAACAAATAATTGACAACTAATTTTAGAAAAAAAGTGGAGGGGCAATTGGTTCTTGAGGGAAAAGTTAGGAAAAATACCTGCATTTAATTCTGGCAGGAGCTAAGAGTCTCAGAAATACCCCACCATTTTGAAAAAGAAGGACAGAAATGTCATTCAAAGCATGTGTAGATGGTGTCTTAGGTAAAACTATTACGTTAAAAACTTACAATTATCATCACTGTCCCCAGTGTCAGAGCTCTGTAGCTAATATTTGGGTTATACTGATATATTCCAGTTCACACATCTTTAAACAATGCTGTTCCTAGGTGAGAATATTGTTGTTGTAGTATTGTTAATTATGGTATGAGATTTGGCCAGATTAAACGACTAAGTAAACTTCCCCTCATCATACTTCAACAAGGATTTCTAAGGAATCTGACATCTTAAATATTTTCTAAAGAAAAAAAAAGTGGTATTTGTGCATGTCTGCCTAAAACAGAAGACATTTTGAAATTATTCACGTGGAAAATATTTATGTACACAAAACAAACAAATTAAATTAAGTTATTTTGTTCTGGTAACCACATTAGTGTATTACATGACACTTATGTGGTAAGTATTGTGTTATGTGGCAATTGTTTTTCCAAAACAAAGAGCTAAATATTTTCCATATACCATTTCTTTCCTCAAATGAAAAATGTAGAAAGATCTAGAAAGTTTTGAAAATTAAAAAAAGCAAAAACTGTTTATAACCTCAAGATTAAACAATATTATTAACTAATACTCAGTAACATGAAGATTTAAATAACAGACAACAGGATATTTTCTGCACTGTACTTAGTTCATTTGTGTGAATAAGAACCCATCCATATAGTAAAGATAGATATCATTTTATCAAATACTATTAGTCTTTCTTAACCCATATATAACTGTGAGAAAATATATTTACTAATAACCCACTCCCCTCTGTCATACAATAGCAATATACAATCCTTATACTAATCTCCTAACTTTTATGATGCTTCATATTAAAAAAAAATATTCACAATTATGCTCACCATCTTCAAATACTGTATTAATTCATATAAAGCAACTTATAACTCAGCCACGTTTCCTCCACAGAAAAAGAACGTCAAAAGAGAATATTCACAAATGCTAATTTGGTTTCCTTTTCGAACTTAATATTTTTGGATGAATTTCACTTGTGTGCAAGGGTCTCATGAATATTGTCTCTGCTAGGCATCTGTCCTATCAACAGACATAAAGGGACTGAAACACTTGCACAGTGGATATTTTTTTACTATTTTATGGAAGATTCCAGGGAAATAAGTCAGTGTATTTGACCAGTGTTACTAAACACTACACTCATTTCTATTGCATGATTGGAAAGAATTATTTTCATTCACTCATTTATTTCATGTATATTTTGAGCATCATTATGTGCCAGAACCTTTGAGCTAGTTACAAGAGTGAAAAAAACTGATATCATACCCAGATCTCTCCTCTGTGGGTCTTGGAGTTTCATAATGTTAAACTTACTCAGAAGAAAAGAGAAAGGAGGTGGGAGGAATGTGCACGAAACAATACTTCTTTGTAGTATATCTGCTTCAAATATAAAAGGTAGAGATATCCGTGCTTATAACTTATTAATTTATTTTTGTAGCCAAAATTTTGTTTGATCTTTAGAAAGCAACATGCTGGGCGTCTATGTGAAATGGTTTTGTCTTTAGACACAGAGAATTCACATTCCTGCTTACGATTTTATGTTATTTATGTTCCAAATTCATAGAGTAACCAAGCTCTAGCTCAAGTTCTTTAATTAAAGATCTCCCCTCAGAGTGGAAAAAGCCTTTGAAATCTCTGTGAAGTATATGATCATGGTTTGAATACACCAGTAGATACTGTAGGTTTTGTTCTCACAGAAGTAACAAATAAAGAGACACAGATCAGTTTTTGCTTCTTTGTGATGAACTCATTTCCTTAATGTTTCAGTTTGAATGTTGAACATTTTCCAAAGACCAGTATGTTCAAGGTTTGTTTTTCAGGGTGGTGCTATGGGTGTCAGGTAGAGCTGCTGGAAGCAGATGTAGAGATCTACAACCAAACTTTTATTTTTAAAAAAACATGGGTAAATCAGATATTTGGATATTTTAACACAGTGGACTTAAGTTTAACTGAAACATCAAAATTCTTTGATCAATCACTATTTATTAACCTCTACCTTAATAAGTGACATTTATCAATGATATTTATTATAATTACTTAATATATAGTATTATTAATAATAAAGTAATTTGATATTAATTATAGAATCTACCTTTTACAATCATGCAGTATGCATTGCAGACAACTAGGTTTCATGACAAATACAGACAATGCACTAATTTACATTTATGACCACTAGAACTGACTTCCAAAACTTGGTTCCATTAAAATTCTTATTTCATTGCATACACAAAGAATTTTACTTGATAATTCAATGAGCTTTTATAACTGACTTAAGAAGAAGTCTTAAATACAGGATTTCCAATAATCTATGCATAACAAGAGTATAGGCCAGAATACACAGCCATTTGAACCAAAACTGTCCAAAATGTATTTAATTGTAAGCATCTCAAGTATGCATTGACATGCATGAGAAAACACTTGCTAAGCAATCTATCAAAAAGTCTTAGGCTTTCTTGAAAACCAAGAAACAACAAATTTCACTCACTATCTTTAAATTTTTTCACTCAAATGTAATACTTTACAATGAATCAAAATTTCTATATGTAAAATATAATGAGGTAACAAACTTAAGTCATTGTGTTACAGAAATAATTCTGTGTTCTCTAAGAGGCTCAAAATTGAAAAGTCAACAAATGCATTCAGAAAGGTAGGGTAAAGAGAAAGACTTGTGAACCTTGGTTTGAAAGAAAATGATGGAAGAGTGAGAGGAGGGATAAGAGGGGATCTGTGGTTGGTATGTAAAATGAATAATAAAGAGAGAGAGAAGACAGGAGAGGGGAGGAGGGGAGGGGAGGGGAGGGGAGGGGAGGGGAAGGGAGGGGAGGGGAGGGGGAGGAGGGGAGGGGAGGAGAGGAGGGGAGGAGGAGAGAGGAGGAGGGGAGGGGAGGGGAAGGGAGGGGGAGGAGGGGAGGGGAGGAGGGAAGGGAAGGGGAGGGGAGGGGGAGGAGGGGAGGGGAGGAGGAGAGGGGAGGAGGGGAGGGAAGGGGAGGAGAGGGGAGGGGAGGGGACGGGAGGGGACGGGAGGGGAGAGAAAATGGTCCCCAATAAGCCCATAGGGAATGGCACTATTGGGAGGTGTGGCCTTGTTGGAGAAGGTGTGGCCTTGTTGGAAAAACTGTGTCACTGTGGGGGACAAGCTTTGACATCTTATATGTTCAAGCAACTTCCAGTGGCACTGACAGTCTCCTTTTGCTTAGTGTCAATTTTAAGATACAGTTCCTTCTCCAGCACTATGTCTGCCTGCACTCTTCATGCTTCTCGTCATCATGATAGACTAAACCTCTGAAACTGTAAGCCACCCCAACTAAATGTTTTGTTTATAAGAGTTGCTGTGGTCATGGAGTCTCTTCACAGTAATGGAAACCCTAACTAAACCCTAAATAGACATAATTTCAAATGAGTTATGATAAGAATCCATTTATAAATAAAATTAAACACAGAGATAGGATTTCTTTGTACTACAGTTCTGTACATGTATACATATACTTTCCAAGTTGTTCAGTATTTTAAAATTAAGAGTCATTTGGCAAAATCATGCATTAGTCATTTTTTAACTGCTTCTTCCATTTCTTTTTGGCATGCTGACATCCCAGTTCACAGGATTTTATTTTCAACTCATATTTAAATATATGAGTTTCTTGTCCATGCTACAAAAGCCATTGCATTCCTGTTTGGTATATTATTCTGTGGAAGTGATGATTGTTAAAACAACAACAACAACAAAAACCCTACATATTAGGCAGGACAAATGTTTACTGAAGCATAGTTTGCCTTCCCCCCTCTAACTAACCAGTTTCCATTGTTTTCATAGATACCATTTATAATCATGATAGTCATTTTTGTATGTGACTTGTTGAGAGGAGTAACAATAAACTCCGTATCTGAAAGCTTCAACTGAGGATCAAGCACACAAACATAAAAGCACAATTGCTTCTGGCTTGAATGTAAAAAGAGAGCTATGTGACTAGATTAATATTTCAAGTGAAATGAGGCTATTATAATTAATCATTTATACATCTGTCGATTTATGTGTAAGCATGTCTACCCAGGCCCAGGCTTGTAAAAGTTCTCTTGATTTAGTCTTCTTACATATGACCTAGTTAAATCATCTCTTTACTGAAAGTAGGTTCTTCATGACACGTAGTGAAAAGTGATATGATTTTTGTCATCAAGCTTATTTTAAAACTAAATAGCTGACAACGTTTCTGCTCATCTTTTTATATCTAATCATTCTCTTCCTGATGTGATCTATTTGAAAAGGATTCTAAATGGAAGACAAGTAAAACCACTGGGAGCAGTATGGCACAGGGTGAAATTTTTAAAAGGATGCCGAAGACTTATCAACTACAGATAAGGTGAATTAGCCCCCTTGAGTTTTCTTCCCAGGGACCGGACCACAGATCTGTTCTAAACCTTGGTTCACTAAGCTGCTAGTAACAGCCATGGACTTCTGGAGTGCACACTGCTAACTCCAGAAATACCATCCACTTCCTGCCTTAGAACATTGAGCTCATGGAAACCTTTACTGCATCGCTGAGATTTCAGGTATTGTCTTTCTGTCCCTCATTTTCCTCATTCCAAGTCTAAATCAGTGTGATTGGCAGAACCAACACATGCCTGCTCTCTCTCAGAAATCAAACTGAAATCTCTATGCCTCTCACTGCCATTGGAATCTCCCAGGTAACAGACAGAAGTTCAAATAGGGTTTGATCCTGAAAAGCTCACACATTTCAATTATAAACACCCACGTTTTTCTCCTGAAAATTAGACCATCAGTTAAGGCGCTGATAAAATTAACAAGCTCCATTTGGACATTGTTTATTCCTACATAAATCTGAAAGCAGGTTACAAAAAAACTTGTTGGAAATCTGAAAAATTGCCTCAGTCCAAGAGTTTAGATCAAAATTACCTCTTAGGCTCTTTTAGACAAGAGAGAGCTTATGCTTCGTTTGGTTACCTGATAGCTGTTTGTAAGTGCACAAATTAGAAACATGCATACTACCATGTCCTATGTTTTATGGTGTACAATAATCTGGCTTCTTCAATAACCAGTAGTTTATTTTCCTGTAAAGTGTTACTTGGATTGTAAGTATCAATAAAAGTGGTAAGAAAACAAGATTGAGTCTGTTGACTGTAAGATCTACTGTATCTCAGCTGAATTTTCAATGTATGTATCTGTCATATTGAGACCAGAAGTAGTTTTGCTTGGGTTTTGTAAGTCACTTTCCTATATGTAGCCCCTGGACACTCAAAATTGAAGAGTTTAACCAATTTTCTGTTCTGAAATGAACTATTTTACCAGCAGTTTCTGCTGTGAGAGAAATTGACTTAGATTACAAAATTTACAGTCATAGAAAGGGTCAGAGGTAAACCACAGCACTATAGGAACATATCTTCTGCTAGCTGAAAACCAGTATGAGCAGGAAATGGAGGACATGAGGGCAAAAGAATACGTATCAACATCAACCACAAATTAAAAGAAACCATAATAAAAGACATATGTACATCGCCTTTTACACTCTGCCTTGCTCCCAATAGCCTGCTGGCATTTGACTTCAACTTGATCCTTCTGTAATATTTAACTTAAACTACATATAAATGGCCATATATAAAGATTTTGCTAATTTTCTAATTTAAACATTCATCATTCAGTGTATAAGATTTACATGTACTACCATAGAATATTGAGAATGAGATTCCCAAAGGAAATATAACATCTGCTATGTCTTCATGCTGAAATTACATAAGCAAACCCAGATAAAAACAGGGATAGGTTGATCATGTTTATTGTACATAATGTACACACACACACACACACACACACACACACACACACACACACACACACACACACACCAGATCCTGTTTGTGTAAATGGCACTAGCAGCTCATAGGACATTAGTCCTTGATGCTAAATTAGACTAGGCTTCCTATAGTTCTCAGGGACAACTTTTTTATTTAACCATCATTATGATAGTATTCTATAAACTTTAATCTGTAGGTGAAAAAGATGATGTCATCCTCTTGTAAAGAGTCTCATTGTGGCCGGGTGGTGGTGGCACATGCCTTTAATCCCAGCCCTCAGGAGGCAGAGGCAGGCAGATCTCTGTGAGTTCATGGCCAGCCTGGTCTCCAAAGAGAGTTACAGGAAAAGCATAAAGTTACACAGAGAAATCCTGTCTAAAAAAAAAAAAAAACAAACAAACAAAAAAACAAACCAAAAAAAAAAATTAAAGAATGGTGTTTCCTGTAGTTCCCACCATTTATGTTGTGTTTTCCAAAGCTGAATCCAAAGCAACAGAAGCCTCTGGAATGTTCAATACTGGTGGCTTTTTTCCTATATTTCTGTTTTACCATTCCCAATGCTGAGATCCAAAATTTCAATTTTGAATATATGTATAAGTCAACTATAGTTTGTTAATTATAGTTCATTTTAAACATAAAGTCTTATTGTAATATTAAATGTTGATATTATACCTTTGAATAATAAGTACAATGTAACCATTTATGTATATCATTTTGCATATAAAAATAGTAAAAAGACCCAATAAGATGTTTTAAAATAAAATATAACTCATAATTTATATCAATTAATTAGCTTGTACTGTTTTTACTACAAATCTGACCCCTTCATTTAAATTCAATTATATTGTGCAAAAACTTGAAATGCATATTTTCATTATAGATGCTTGGCACATGTATGGATTCATAGATCTTTATGTAGAAAAACCTCTTTCTATAGCCTAGGAAATATCGCTCCAAAACATGAGTAGTTTCCTTACCTGTTCTACACCAGATAGAAATGTTCAATATTTATTTATGCTATGGAATGAAATAAAATGTATCTCACATATGCACCTATTGAACCCTAGCTCCACAGCTAAAAGTTCTATTTTGGGAAATTCTGGAAACTTAAGGAGGCTGGACACAGACGAAGGAAATGGATTAGTTCTTGTGGATATTTTGCCCTTAACACCTTCCTGCCCCTGTGTGTTATTAGATGAACAGTCCCTGACAACTGTGTCTACCACAATGATGTTTCCTGGCAGTGCATTGAAGCAAGCAATTTGAGACCAAACCATCTGAATCTGTGAGTCAAAAGAAATAATCCCTTCTATCTATTTCTGGTGTCTTGGTCATGACAATACAAAAGTAAATAACACCATCAATAGTTGTTATAAATATGCAGTGTTCACGAAACACAGAGAATGTATCCTGGCTTGCATTTAGATATTAATTCTTTCAAGGGTTGAGCTCAACTGTCACAAGAACACACGTGCTTTTCCATGGTGAATGACAGTCATTAGGATTTTATTCATATTTTACTAAAAACTATGTTAAATAAATAATCCTGGAACCAATGACTTCATTTTGGGATAGTTAACCTATGTGATAAACAGATGAATTTAATTAGACATTTTCATTGAGGTACCAATACATTATTGTTTATAAACTTATCTGTCTGAAACAATATAGAAAATATAGTTAAGTTTACCTATGATCCCAGCCCTCAAAGATAACAAAGTCAGTTATGTAATTCCTAGTATTCTTATATTGTTTCTCTAAAAAACTGACATCTCTTTGTTTTTTTATGATTTTTAGATATTTTGCATATTGTCTTTATTACGCACTATTTATTGTTATAAAGACAATAATGCAAAAAAATTTCAAAAGATACACTATAGTAGCTCACTTACATAGTATACCTTAAATATTTAATGATTCACAATAATTCTCACTAGTAGGTTACAAGGGTCTCTGCAACTACCATGGCCAACAGATTAACCATCCATGAGAGCTGAGAAGGTAATTCAGTTCAACACAACTCAGTAGTTAGCATAGGTTCAAACTTGAAGAGTTTGATCCTAAGTAGTTTATTTTAGGAATATTTAAGTACAGCACAATTTGGTGAAAAGGTTTCCTGATGATAACTAACTCAATCCCCTGTGTACAACAAATCTTAAGGCATGACCTCATCAAAACTCTTTATAAAGGACATGTGACATCTTCCACAAAGATAAGTTATATAGACTGACTGAGATAATCAAGCTTATGATGAGGGTCTGGGGGAGGATAAGGTATGGTCTTGGCCACATAGATGGTGCAAAGGTCATCAGGCTATTAACCACATCTGTCCACAGCCTTCTGAGCAGAAAACAGCTTACACTTCTCTTCCCTTGGAGAGACAACCCTGCGGTCTTTCACAGTCTTTTTTAATGGATAAATAGTACCATTATGCATATGTACCTCATTTTCTTTGTCCATTCATCAGCAGGTAGCTCTCAGGCTTATTTTCATATCTTGACTACAGTGAATAATGGCATGATGTATTCAGGAGTATCGATGTCACTTCAGGAGTATAGACGTGGCATGTGGATCTCAGTTCTTCAGGATATATTCCTAATATTTGGATTTCTGGATCATGAAGTAGTTCTGTCTTTGATATTGTGAGAAACGCCCCTATTGTCTTCGTGTTGGCATTTCATACATCAATTTCAAAAATTGACATTCTCATGAAGAGTGTACAAGGGCTCTCATCCTCCACACCTTAATTCACATGTTATCTATTTCAGTTTGCTGTTGTTGTTTTGGTACAGCTTTTTTTAACCTAGGAAAAGATAAGTGATATCTCACTGCAGCTTTGATTAAAATACAAGGATTTTAAACGGTATATTTATTCCTTAGATAAATACATTAAGAGCTCTAAGTAGACCATCTAATCAGTAAATAACTGTTCTTAGGTAAAAATAGAATTTCATGTGTTTATAAGAAAAGACATAACTCTGCTTCTAAAGCTATGTCTTTTTAAATAGTCATATGGTACATGCAATGAGATGAAACATGTGTCTTAATTTTTTAATTTATTTATTTTATTTCCTAACTACAGTTCCCCCTCTCTCCTCTCCTCCAATTCTCTCCCCCAACTTCTCTACCTACCTGCTCCACCCACTCCTCTGTTTCTGTTTAGAAAGAGGCAGTCCTCTTATGAGTATCAACAAAGCATGGCATATCGAGACTAAGCACCTCCCTTGTATTATGACTGGGCAAAGTAATTCAGTATGAGGAATGGGTTCCCAAGAGCCAGCCAAAGCATTAGGGACAATCTCTGCTCCCACCATTAGGAGTCCCACAAGTAGACCAAGCTACACAACTGTCACATATATGTATAGCGCTTAGCTCAGTCCCAAACAAGCTCCCTGGTTGTTGGTTCAAACTCAGTGAGTTCCCATGAGCAGGTTAATCATTTCTGTGGGGTTTCTGGGGAAGCCCTTGGCCCCTTCTTTCCTCTCTTTAGCAGGATTCCTCGAGCTTAGCCTAATGTTTGGCTGTGGGTCTCAGCATCTGTTTCCATCAGTTCCTGGATGAAGGCTCTCTGATGACAATTGGGGTAGTCACCAATCTGATCACAGGAGATGGCCAGTTCAGGCTACGTATAGGCTATTTCTAGGAATCTTAGCTGGGGATGTCCTTGTAGATTTGTGGAAGTTCCCCCTGCACCAGGTTTCTACCTGCCCCAGCGATGCGTCTCCTTTCCGTCATCTCTTTCAATATTCTTCCCCTCCATCCACCTCTGACAAATACACTTTCAGTTTAGAAAACATGTTGCTAAAGGATCCATGGATTGCATAAATGAATACAATAACCATACACAATAGATTTGGTGAAACATTTATATGTCTAACCACTGTTGCAGTGATGGGGAGTACTACATCCTCAGGAGTGTGTATGGCCATGTGGGATGTTCAACAACCATTTGGATGCCTGGACGCCTGGTACAGTGATATTTTGCTTCACTAGGTTTAAAAATGGGCAAGTATGGTTTCCATGAGGGAAAACATATGTTTCTGTCATTTTCCAAATAATTCCATATTTAACAGCAATGACAATTCCAAAATTATTAATTTAAAAATGTAAAATATAATATTTGCAGATGATTCTTCATTAATTTTCAAATGATTTGATATTACTAACAATGTTATAAGAACTCTACAAAAGTCTGGGGTGGCAATTTGATCAAAAAATATGTGCTTAATGTATTCAACAACCTGTGTTCAATGTTCAATCACCAGAACAACATGAAAAATAACATAAAATGAGAGAGAGAGAGAGAGAGAGAGAGAGAGAGAGAGAGAGAGAGAGAGAGAGAGAGAGAGAGAATGAATGAGAACTAGGACTTGAAAATCCCTACAAAAAGCATTTGGAAATGAGTGGCCATGCTATCTTAGGTACCTAAGAGATAATTTTTTACAAATGCATTTGCATTTGCACTGTGGGTTTTTTTTTCTTAACACAATAAAGCTTCTCATAGACAAATTTGGGGAGTTTACCTCCTATAAAGTAAATAGTCCATCCATTCTTGTGTATCTATACTTTGTGTGCTCATAATACTGTATTATCAGTACTAAAAGTAGATCACTGATGCTAATTACATACAATAATCATTTTTCCTGATACAGTAGAAAGTATTATTCAATGTAAACTGCACTTTCTCAATAAAATGTATGATGACTTTTAATGAATTTATGCATCCATGCATTTAAACTCCTTTACCATGGGTTGCTTCTCTTTGCATAAGATGTGGTGTTAATTATAGCCAAATTCCAGGAAATTTCAAAGTTTATATAAGTCAACTCTCACTCTATAAAGATAAATTCCCTTCGATGCAAATTATGACAAACCACAGAAGTGTTTCCTATGCATTGCCTTACTTCAAATAGACAGTGCACCCTGCACCCAGCTGAGCTGTGGGAGGGCTAATATCAAGCTCTGTCTAAATAGGCACACATTTCAGAGAAAGCACACTAAACTGTCACTATTGTCCTTACGTACAAAGAACGTTTGCAGTAATACATACAGCTAATCTTGTTACCTTTAATGTATTTCCAAAGAAACATGTCTTCTCTACTTAAGAGAGCTTGCTTTGAAACTGCTTCCAGCTGCTTTGGTTTGGAATCCCGTCTTCCTTCAAGAAGGCACAGCTGTTCAGCAAGAAGAGCTGTGTGTAGCACCTGCTTTCATTTGCTCTCTCTAAGGGGTAGGTTTCCAGAACACCTCAAATGCATTTGCCTGCTTTTATTGGTAACTTGCTTTGTTAAGGCAACACACACGTCATACACATTGGCATCCAAAAGATTTGTCATACTTAAATGAATCAATGTCTTATAGGTGCACGGAAACTCCTGCAAAAAGATAAGAGTTATACTGGCATAATGCCGAGGCCACACATAGAAGCTCCACGATCTTTTAACCCTCACAACACAATGTCACATGACTTATTTGGGAAGTTCTGACTTAAGGACGACAGTCTTATTCGGCTGGTTTTAACCTCAAAGTTTTACATCTTGTATGTAGTAAAAGGAATCTTGAGAAATCATGGAAGTGACAAGGTCATAAATAAGTACCATATAATGCATGCACAAACTTTCTGCCTCGGTTTACTCACAGCTCCATGTGTATTAAGTGACCTACATACATGGGCAATCCAAAATATAAAGGTTTTAAAGTAGCTTTATTAAAAAAGAAAAGAAAAAAGGGGCAAACCCCTGACTTCGCCACTAGGTGGCAGTAAAAGATCAGAAAAGCATCACTACATACCAAAGCATTAAAACGTATAGAACTCCTTACTTGAGTGACATATATATGTCTAATTATCATCTTCGTAGAAGTTTCATTATTAACAAAATATATACTGTAGGCAATTTATGAAATATATTTTTTAATGTGGAAGACTTTATGCCTTAATGCTTCCATGTATGTGTGATACACAACACAGATCAGAATCATTTACAGGGTGTGTGTGTGTGTGTGTGTGTGTGTGTGTGTGTGTGTGTGTGTGTGTGTGTGTGTGTGTACTATGGCGTGTTTTATATTCAGCGTTTAAAAAAAAGCAAATTTGCTGGGCGGTGGTGGCCCACATCTTTAATCCCAGCACTCGGGAGGCAGAGCCAAGCGGATCTCTGAGTTCGAGGCCAGCCTGGGCTACAGAGCAAGCTCCAGGTCAGGCACCAAAATGACACAGAGAAACCTTGTCTCGAAAAACAAAAAAAGAAAGAAAGAAAGAAAGGAAGGAAGGAAGGAAGGAAGGAAGGAAGGAAGAAAGGAAGGAAGGAAGGAAAAGCAAATTGCAAATCAACCATATGATATCTCAAATATCTTTTGTACTTAAATTTTATGTTTTTATATATAAACATATATATATAATATATAGTATATATATATTATATATATATTGGTTTTTCTGAGACAGGGTTTCTCTGTATAGCTTTGCACCTTGCCTGCAGCTCGCTCTGTAGACCAGGCTCGCCTTGAACTCACAGAGATCCACCTGGCTCTGCCTCCCGAGTGGTGGGATTAAAGGCATGCTCCACCACCGCCAGGCTGATTTATATTTTTTTTAGTCAGGTATAATTCAGTATAGCTATTTTCCTTCATATTACATAATTTCACAAGCTCATAAACTGATATTGCTATATTTTATAATAAAATACACCACTCAGATAAGTATTAAATCATCTAGGTAATATATATCTTTCTTTTTAGAATATGAATTATAAGTTCCCAACAGTGACTGATAGCTGAAGAACTGCACCCAATTGTCATACTTTAGAAGATACTAAAAGAAAAGAGCATTGTCTCCTGGTAATTCATTGTCCTTACTTGAGTAAGGGTAAATACATCTCCATCTGAGCAAGAGCTGAGTGAGGGACCCAGCTGAACTAACATATCGGGGCTGGCTTTTGTTTCCCAGACTAATACACTGCAATCCCTAGGAACTCTGTAGCTCATTGTCAGCTATTATCTGGGAAGAATTTGCTGAGTTAATATGCTCGTGGAGGACAAAGATGAATTTCGTTCATCTCTCAAGGACTGTGGAAAAGGTGCTGGCTTTTATACAAGTATATGAGATGTTTTCATGGTTCAGCATTAGAATATCAAAGCTTTAAAGACTGCAATTCTATCTGAATTCAGTCCATATATTCTCTCGAAACAAATGCACTTTTATTTCTGTTGCAGTCCAAACAAAGTAAATACATAAATGAAAGAATTAACTCCTTTAAATTTTTGAGTCTATTAATAATTTACTCACTACGTGTAAGTAACTTTTTTTCAAGATAGGGTTTCTCTGCGTAACAACCCTGGCTGTCCTAGAACTCTCTTTGTAGACCAGTCTGACCTCAAACTCACAGCAATTTTTTTAAACGTAAGGAAATGAAATGCTGACACCTGTTTTAAAATATGCTGATGTATAGTATGTGGACAACACTTTGAGGTCTGAACAGTTCTTCCCATATCTTATACAGTAGTGACACCAACCTTAATTTGTTAGAAACAGAATGTCTATTAGTGTCTAAACACTTTCTGAGCTGGGATGTATAGGGAACATTTTGACATCCTAGATACTTACTATGTCATTTTTAATAAGTATTTTTGGGCTAATTGACCAGCTCTTTAACTGTTAGGATAATGGGACCTTTCTGATGAATCTTTTACAGACTAGGACAAACCATATCTGCTTGTATCTTCAAAAACACATTTTCTCTGGGCTCGGAAGCTTCTGCTTCCTTAGTGTTTTGACTCCTATTACTAGTAATGATCAGGCACCTTTGTATAGAATTACACAAGAGACATTGAAGAATTGTTCAGTCCTGACCAAGAACAATATGGATGACTATATCAGGAACATTGGCTGTTTATTTTTGGCCATCAATATGTTAAGACTTAAAGAAATGGGATAGATTTTGGCTGGTTTTGCTAAAGTGATCTCAAAAGATTTTCTTTCCTGTGCTATCTGCAGGCTGAAGTGGTCAGTAATTCTCCTGCATGAATCTTTTTCATCTCTGAGTGAGACTGAAGAAAAAAAGTCTAGCATCACTGACACAGGAAAAACAGAAAGCATGCCATTTAAATGGGGGTTACATTCAGCTTGAACTCTGAAATCTGTGTTTTCTAATATGTTGGATTTGCTGTCCTTGAATATATTTAGCACTGTCTTGGGAAGAATTTAATCCTCATCATTGTGCCAAAAGCTGGAATCATTCCCTACTACTTCATTCATTTCAAAGGAAATGCTTTCAGTGGTGAAAAGTCATATATATGAAATATATATATATGTATATATGTATGTATGTATATATGTATATATCTCCAGTATATTGCAAGCATATTAAATGTAACCACAAACCTTTATGGAATTATGTTTTATTTTCCCCACATAAAATAGATGTTCAGATACATGAAGAAAGGAGTAAGGAAAATTGAACTCCAAGTAGTATTTTGTATTTTCCTATTAAGCATTGAATGTATGCCTGCTGTTTATTAAGCTTGAACAAGGCAGTCACTTTCTAACTACCACATGCCTTTTCAGAAACTTCTCACTTTCTCTTTGCTTTAATGGGATTATCACCCTAGAAAACCACACCCTGAGCATCACTTCAATGTGTGCTTGATCTAGAGAGTTCAGTTTGCTCTCCTATATGCTCTACATATATGCAAAGAGTGAGCATTAAATCGTATGCTAGAGTTTACTGTCACGCTGCCTATTAACTGTCACAAGTACGGTGAAACATTAACCTCAACCTTCTACAAGCTCTAATTCTTCAATATTCTCACAACACAAACCACCCCCAGTCAACGCATCATTGGTGGCACAGAATACTATCAACATCATTCTTAACTTATTGTTCCTCACGGAGATCTCTTTACTCTTTGGTTCCATGCACCAAATATGCTAACTCGACCATTAGCTATTTTGTAGACTATTTTTATATTACATTTAAGTGTGTGGTGATACTACAGTACATCTCTTAACTTCTGAGTAGACTTCAAATTCTGATGAACACTTAGCTATTTTGAATACTTAGCAGATAATGTCATCTACTAATTTTTAAAATAGTGTCATTATTATGTATAATTTAATATATTATAGAATATGTATTTTTATACCAACCACCTAATTGATTTTAATCCAGAGACACAAAATGGTGAGATAATATGAAAATCAATTAATGTGATACAGTGGTATAAAAATCAAAGGTTAAAAAAAATGTTATATGATCATCTCAAAAAGTCTTTGATAAATTCAACCTCCTTAACAGTTAAAGACTCTGAAAAAAACAGTTATAGACGAATGAAACCTCACATCGTAATTGCAGTGTATGACAAACCCGTTGCAGTTGACTACTGACCCTGCCTCCGGACTGAGGTGTTCCGAACAGCAATTTTACAAACGCTGTAATGATGCATTAGTGGTGTGCATTAAGTTCCGTTCACTGTACTTACTTCTAAAATAACTGACATGATGTAAGCACATCCTTGGAGAAGCAGCACTGGCCCTGAAGAGGAACCCCAGTGGCATGTATTTGCCCAGTTTCTTCTTTAGACCTTGATTTGATAATCTTGCTCCACTGACTTAGAGTTCATCTTTCCTTCACACGCATACGAAAATTAATTGATCCAATTTAATTTTTGCACAGCCTCGCTGTTTTCTTTTATAGTGCACCTTGTTTTGCTAGGCACTATTTAATCCGAATACTGAACTGGTTTTTGCCTATTCCTCTAAGGAGTCAGATTTGAAGTGCAGGGGTGGTGGGGGGGCAATCACAAATTCTTCTAATTGGCTGTTTATTTGAAGTAAGATGCTTCTGTCTCTACTTTTCCATGCTTCAGGAATCCTTCCTGCTCATCTGCACAATGCTTTAATCCTTTTAGAAATCCTCGCACATCATTTCCTCTTTTCCTGCACTTCCTTACTAAGTACTCTGATTTTTTTTTTTCCTCATCAGTTGTATCAGGTAAACTTACCTAATACGTTTGCCTGAAGTCCCTTACTTTGGTACTGTCATCTTTTTCTAGTTCTCATGTTAGAAGGGATAGCAGCTGAGATGGGGAATCCCCCCTAATACATTCCAAATTTTCTCAGCCCCATTCCTTTTTTCCTCCCCTGGCATTAATTCATATGCATGCTCACAGCCTCCATTCCATTCTCTCTTTGACTGCCTCTGGAGAGGAACTGTAGGCCCTGGTAACACATGGGGACGCTTCAAGGATAGATATGCAGATAGCCTCATTCTCTACATAAGCTTGAGTTAATCAAGGCTAGAAAAAAATTTCCAAATGTGCATGAGAATATGGAAAATGTGGCTCTTTCATGCTTGAAAAATTGAAAAGTAGCCAGACTAGTTTTATCAATTTAAGAAAATAAACTGAGAACAGCATGATAAATTTTGACTCAAAATTTACTTTATTCAAATGATTATGTAGCATATGAAATCAAGTAATTTAAGTAAGAACTTTCTTCAGTGTCAGTCACAGTAATAAAAAATACAAACCAGCTAATATGTCTTTTGTAGAGATAGGTGTAAGATGGAAATTGTTTTCTTATTTGATTCCTGTTGCTCAAAATTCATATTATGCAAATATCTTTTAAAATTCTCTTTAGTATAAATTTTACAACTTTACATTTTTTTTAATTACACAATGATAGGAATCAAGCCAGGACATAGAAAAGATTCCACAGAGATAAAGCCACAGCCCTCTCAATTAATTTCTTAGAAGGCAGGAATAATGGCATTTTAATTTCTTGTGATGAGATTTTGGAAGTATTTTATTTTCTTATTTTGATATATTAGGAAGAAAATGGCACATTTGGTATTTGTTGTGTAAAAAAATTCATACAAGGTTAATAGAGTGGAAGACATGATCTCTGATTGTGCCAACAATTGAAATTTTTTAATTTTCATAATCAGCATGCTATAATTTCACAGAAAAAATACTGTATCATTATCTCACACCATAGATTAGACCAATGTATTAAATTTTTGGTTATTAAAAACATTTTGGTTTCCAATGCTATAGCCTGCCACTTTTCATTTTCATGGGTCCCATTTACCAATTGTTGGTCTTAGTGCTTGTGCTGATGGTGTTTCATTAGAAAGTCTTCTTCTGTGCCCATGATTTCAAGGTTATTCTCCATTTTCTCTTTTATCGATTCAGTGGCTCTGGACTTACGTTGAGGTCTTTGATCCATTTGGAGTTGAGTTTTGTGTGGGATGATAAGTATGAATCTCTTTGTATTCTTCTACAATTTGACCAGCACCGTTTGTTGAAAGTGCTGTCTTTGTTCCAGTGTGCATTTCTGGCTTTGTTACTAAAAATCAGGTGTCCATAGGTGTGTGTACTTATGGGCCTTCATTCCTATTCCAGTGATCACCAAGTCTGTTTTTGTTACAATACCATGTTGTTTTTATTACGATCGCTCTGAAGTACAATTGAGATCAGTGGTGACAATTCTCCCAGCAGTTCTTTTATTATTCTGTGGTGTTTTAGTGATCTTGGATTTTTCTGTTTTTATGTGAAGCTGAAAATTATCCTTTCAAGTTGTGCAAAGAATTTGCTGGAATTTACACATCCAATAGAGGGCTAATATCCAAAATAGGTAAAGAACTCCAAAAACTGGACATTAAAAAAAAAACAAAACAGTTAAAACATGGGGGACATCTAAACAGAATTCTCAAAAGAGAAAACTTAGATGGTTGCAAAGCACTTAAAGAAATGTTCAACATTCTTAGTCATCGGGGAAATACAAATCAAAGGTACTTTAAGATTTTATCATGCACCAATCAGAATGGTTAAGATTAATAGAAGAAAAGAGAGCTCATGATGGCAGGGATGTGGTGTAAAAGGAGCATTCATCCATCCTGCTGGGAGTGCAAACTTGTACATCCACTAAAGAAATCAGTGGAAATCAGTGTAGCAGCTCCTCGGGAAGATCAAAATTGACCTATCTCAAGATCCAGCTGTACCACTCTTGGGCATATACCCAGAGAAGTGTTCATCAGACTACAAAGACACTTGCTCAACTATGTTCATTACTGCTTTATTCATAACAGTCAGAAATTGAAAGCAACCTATGTGATGATTTGAATAAAAATGACCCCATTAGCTCACAGGTTTGAATGCTTGGTCATTAGGTAGTGGTGCTACTTGACAGGGGATTAGGAAGTGTAGCCTTGTTGGAGTTGGTGTGGCCTTGTTTGAGGAAGTGTGTCATTGGGGGTGGGCTTTGGGCTTTCATGTGCTCAAATTAGGCCTAAAGCCCCTCTTCCTGCTGTCTGCCGATTAGATGTAGAACATTCAGCTGCTTCTCTAGCAACATGTCTGCCTGTACGCTGCATGGTTCCCCCCACGGTAACGGACTAAACCTCTGAAACTGTAAGCCCACTCCAATTAAATGTTTTCCTTTATATGAGTTGCCATGGTGTCTCTTCACAGCAACAGAATATTGACTAAGACAACCTAGACATCCTTAACACATGAATGGATAAAGAAATGGAGTATTACTCAGTCATTTGAAAAAAATGAAATCATGAAATTCACAGGCAAATGGATAGAACTAGGAAAAAAAACCCTCTAGAGTGAGGTAATGCAGATGCAAAAAGACAAATATAGTATGTATTTTCTTCTATGTGAAGGTTATTTATAAAGTCAGTCATAAGCAAGCTAAAATCTGTTAAACCACAGAGGTTGGGTAAAAAATAAATGACTACAGGAGAAGAATGGAGGTCCCTAGGAAGAGAAACTAGAATAGATAGTTATGAATCAATTGGGGCGTGGGGTGCCCTGGAATGAGAGAGTCAAACTGGGATGAGGAGTGTGTACATGGAGTGATAGCTGAAACAAAGGGCAATTTGAGGGTTGTATGAAAACCTAATACTGAAGATGCTTCCTATCATATATACATATATGAAGGCAGTCTAAACAAAAGAGCTAAATAATGTGGAAGACAGAGCCTCAATTGGACATCTCTTTTCATTAAATGAATCTTCCAGTACTGGTAATGGGTTCCCTCTAACTGAGCTGTTGGCCAAAGGGGTTCTATGGAAACGCCTAAAACAACTCAAGCTACTGCCAAGGCTATTGGTGGCTCTCCATACACTGACAATAGGTCCCATTGCTGAAAACAACACCTACACAAGTCACTGAACATGGGCATGTTGATCTGGTGCCTACCTAGAGCCTTCATCTCTAGGGACGAGGATTTATGGTAATGTAAGGTGCTCTGCACACTACCAAAAAAGAAAGATAAACTCAAACCCACCTACCAAGCCTTCAACCTACAAGAGTGACCTCCCTACAAGACCGGATTGTACAATAGTGGCACAAAGCTTGTGGGAGTAATCAACTGATATCAAATTTTAGCTTAAGGCCCAGTCCATTAAATGGAACCCATACCCTTGGGTGGTCAAAAGCCTGAGAATAGATAGGCAATGGAACTAGAGAAAAGCCACATACTCCTATTCTGCTGAAGGAAAGTAGCAATAAATGACACTTAATGACATTCTACTATACTCACATATCCCTGACTTGCTTAGAGATCAGAGAAACTTCCTCCTGCAGCCGATGGAAACAAATCCAGATACCCACAGACTGATAATACACAGAGTGAGAAATCTTGGAACAATCAGCCCTAGAAGAGATGTCTCCATTAAGTTCCTCCCCTCAGGGTTTAGGGAAGGAACCCAGCAGAAGAGGAGGTAGAAAGAGTATAAAACCCAGAGGAGATGAAGGAATTAAGGTCTTCTAGACAAAACAGGCCGAGCACACATACAAACTCACAGAGTGTGGCAGCATGCACATGGTCTGCATGGGTCTGCATCAGATGGGGTCCTAGAGCTGAAAGTAGAAGTAAGGTGACCCACTGACCCCCAACCCAGAAGCTATCTTCAACTGACAGCCACTTGCAAATGAAAAATTGGTTTTCTCCAAGGGAGTCTCACTGGGGGAAAAAACCAATCTTAAGGGTAGGCCCTATGCCCAGCAATAGATGGCCAACACAAAACGAACTCAACAGCATCTCTGGAGGTTCTTTGTGTCATAGTCAGGGTGGGTTTTGTGTTGGTGGTGATTTTGTTTTTTGTTTTGTTTTGTTTTTTCTACCTTACAGGTCCTTGTGCATATATTTTGGCTTCCAGTTTGGGGGTTTTTATTGGGTTCCTGAGTGTGCAAATATGTGTATCTCTGCATCTATATCTGTTCCTTGTACCTTTTTTTTGGTTTGGCTCTTTTTCTTGTTTGATTATTCTGTCGTATCCTGATTTGTTTGGTTTTGATTTATCTTATTTTATATTAATATTATTCCTTGCATGCCTGTTTTCTAAGAAGAAACAGAAAGGGTGTGGACCCAGAACAGAGGAAAGGTCAGGAGGAACTGGGAAGAGTAGGGGGAGGGGAACCACCATAATCTGAATATATTGTATGAAAAAAATCTATTTTCAATAAAAGAAAAAAAGAAGTATGCTTAGTGACTTAACTGTTTTTTCATATGTTCACATACACTGAAATAGTGTTCATGATTTCAATTCAATGTTCAATAATCAATTTAATGTTGCAAATAAGTGCCCAGAAAATGGACCTCGCTGAAGAAATAAGTGAATCTCCAGATCTCAGGTCCTCATGCCATGTACAGAGCAGCCAAAATTTGAAGTTCCTGGAAGAGAAAAGCAGTAACCACAAGTAGAGAGAGTCACAGGGACTCTCTGGATTCCATCTTTGGAGAAAAAAGTCTGATTTAATGTTAGAATTTGGTGTATTTAAAGGGCAGACTGGAAGTATCAGACCGTATCTAAAGCTTTAGAGGTCATAAGGGCTCAAGGCGTCCGGAACATACATTCCCCAAAAGCGAAACTGAAGACATTTTCCTTCTGGCTATTAGATGGTCCTGCAGTATTCCTCAGAGGGCATATTGATTTTCCAGGGGATGTGAGCAATGGTTCAGAGTTCCCGGTTGCCCTTGAATTTAAGTTTGCCCTTGAGGAAAGCATTACAGGTCATTGTTATAGCAAAAAGGCTAGCTACTTGAAAAGGCAATGTATCAGGGTTTAGGGAGTAATTCAGCGACAAAGACTGCAGTACTGTTTAGCGTGTGGTTCACTGCCGTACCAAAGACAGTGTTGAATTAATAGACCTAACAGATACTTGAAGTTTTCATTTTCTATCTTGCTAACTGTGAAAACTGTCTGCTGAAATTATTTTCAACACTAACGAACTAATAAGAAATATAGATTCAAAGATTTCATGTGCGTATGCCTCAGGCTCAGTGTAATGAAGAAAACATACATGGGAAAGATTCAAGAACCTTCAAACATTGCCATCCCTGGCTCATCTCATAAAGTACACTATGTCCTACCTCCTCTCTCTCTCTCTCTCTCTCTCTCTCTCTCTCTCTCTCTCTCTCTCTCTCTCTCTCTCTCTCTCTCTTTCTCTGTCTCTCTTTTTCTCTCTCTCTTATGTGCTTATATATACATGTATTTAATACATATTTAAATATTAAGGTAATATTTTTATTATTAAAGTATTAAAGTCATAAAATATCATAGTCATATTTATATGTCTTTACTTTTTAAAATGTTTTAGTTTTTTAAACCTACATGTATATGTTGGTATTTAGGTTTAGGTGTGGACATATGTGTGACGTTACTGTGGAGACCAGAAATGGGTGTCAAATCCCTTGGAGCTGGAGCTTCAGGCAGCTGAGAGTTGTTGGATGTGGATGTTGGGACTTGACCTACAGTCCCTGGAAGATCAATATTTTCTCTTAGCCGCTAAACCATTTCTCTGATCCTGCTTGTCTCTTTCTCTACTCGATTATGAGTAGGCGATGTTGAAGTATAGTCAGCTTCTTTCTTTAGTCTATTTTGTATTATTTTATTTTTAAAAGTGAGCATTATTATTTACTAAAGAAATCAACCTTTTCAGAACAACTGGGGAATGATAGAGAACTTAGTGGTAAAAAATTTGTGATAACTACTGGATTATATATCTATATCAAAATACTAATAACTGTTATCTAACAACTTAAAATATATGACCACTGCAATATTTAACTTTATTATGACGTAAAATTATTGAGTGTTTTCTTTTATTTGAATTTTCTCATTTTTTAAAATTTGAAATGTTTGATGTTGACTTTTTCTTGCAACTGAAGATACCAACTATGAAGACTAATGAATGTAAAATAAATGTTGAGGTCATGCTGTCTGAACTTCTGTATTCTTTGGGTATCCAAAGATGGTTGAGTAGTGACACAATGTAATATTTAGTTTTTAACAAATTTGCAGTATTAAAAGGCATACTGAATATGGGCTTTACTTCTCCTATGAATTTTTATTAGACCCTATTGGGTTAATACTAGAAAATTAATGTTGAATTAAAACAATAGTCTTAAAAGTTGTACCAGTATATTGACAATATTTTGAGCTCACTTGCTTGTAATCCTTATAAAGCATATTTGTTTCCTGTTTTTCAAATGGATAGGTAAACAGTCATTAGCATTACTGACAATTTTGGTCAAACAGAACGTTAAGCCTCTATATTCCTCCAACACAAACAAAAATGTCAATAAGAGAACAAAAATATTTATAACTCTACTTAAAAATATAAATAAATCTGCATATTTTCTTTTATTTCATTAACTTAAGTAAGTTTTTAATTTCCATTTTATTTTGTTCTGCAAGAAAAATACTTGTGAGGTCAGTAAACTTTGTGCTAGGTTTAAAAAAAATGAATGACTATATAGACCAACACAGTATAGACTAAAATTTTGAAAATATGTTTCAGATACAGTGAACACTTATTTATATTTTTTCTTTCCTTTTATTGAAAATAGATTTTTTCTCACATAATATATCCTGATTATGTTTTCCCTTCTTCTACTCCTCCCTGTTCCTGCCTACCTCTCCTCCCATCCAGATCCATTTCCTTTCTGTCTCTCGTTAGAAAACATGATTTATACTTTAAATTAGTACATGCTAGTCAATTTCTATGCTCTAATAGTAAGATTTCAGGGGCTGAGGAAAGGGTTGTTTAGCAGTTGAGTAGTAGTTGATCTTTCAGAGAACATGGAGTTGGTTCCCAGCACGCATATCAGCTTCCCACCATCACCTGCAACTCCAGTTCCAGGGGTTCAGATTCCCCCTTTACTTTTCTGCTGACAGTTGCACACAGCTGGTGAACATACAGACAAGTGGGTGTAAATCTATCCTCATAAGTCAAGTTAATGAATTAACTAACAAGATGGCACATGCAGTGGTTTCTCCGGCTTACATCCATGGGTTTTCTTCATCCCTACGTTGAATGAAAATAAAGATACAATGAGCAAGTTCTTCAAATTTGATATCTGCCTTTACTCATATTCATACTCTAAAACTTACAAAATGTTTGAAATTAAGTAGACGATGTCATTTATTGTTGCTATCATACTTCAAATACATTTTTATAAAGATTGAGGAACATGGGGAATCAAGAACACAGATTACACTCTACATTATAAAAACTTGGATAAGAATTGAATTTTACTGGTTCATGATCCCGTATATTTTATGTTTATAGGCTAATGACAGGACACTAATGAATCTAATCTTATCACAGCTAAATTAAGACATTTTTGTGTAATGAAATACGCTTGCTTGATACATGGTCTCAGAGGATTTGCTGGCGTCTTAAATTATTCTGCCAATAGGTGGCGCAGCTACTACTTAGAGCAGTGGTTCTCAACCCTGCTAATGCTGTGACCCTTTAATAAGTTCCTCATGTTGTGGTGACCCCAACCATAAGATTATTTCATTGCTCTTCATAACTGTAATTTTGCTACTGTTATGAATCGTAATGTAAATATCTGACATTCAGGATATCTGATATTTGACCCCTGTAAAAGGGTCTTTAAATAACCCAAAGGAGTCATGACCCACAGGTTGAGAACCACTAACTTACAGTTTTATAATTTAGTATTATGGCCACAGAAAGTGCTCCATTTATTGGGACTTCAATAATTCATTATTGTTTTAAAATAAGTTCTATAAATGGGAACATGTGTCTTCATTGGTTGTTTTAAAAATAGTTTATCTGACAATGATTACTGTAATATTTTAGAAACCATGTTAATATTAAACCAATCAGGAAACAAAATCTTCAGAATATGTTGTACACAAATCCATCACACTTCTAAGAGACAGAGTGCTGCATAATGGAATTCACTGCCCAGTTCCACATGTTTAAATCTCCGTTATGTGTTTTCCACAGCACTGTTACCTTTATGTCAGGGCTCACTTTTATACTACTCAACTGTATTTTTCTTAACTCCAAGAACAAACATCTAAAAAATGATTCAAGCTTATTCCTTAAAATGCATTCAAATCTTCTTTCTCAACTTTCATGGCATAAATACAATATTTGTTAGCTAATTGACCACTATAAAGAGATCCACATCTATCATGGTATCTTCCTCCCTGCCCTCCCACTGCCTCTTCCTATTCTCATGATGTCCTCATGGGAATAGGAAGAGGCAGGATGCTGGGGAGGCTTTCAGGAATTCACAAGGTTGACCCCACCTTGGTCTGCTGACAGTGGTCCAGAGGGTGCCTGGACTGGTCTACCCTAGTGCCCGACCTAGCAAATAACCTAGCTGTCATCATAGAGCCTTTGTCCAGTGACTGATGAAGGTAGATACAGAGACCCATGGCCAGGCACCAGGCTGAGCTCCAGGTTGATGGGAGAGAGGAAAGATACTTCAGGGGAGGGATATCAAGATCATAATGGGTGGATGTGCAGAGATGACCAGCCACGCTAGTGGAAGCCCATGAACTGTGAACTGGTGGCTGTGGAACCCCCATGGGACTGGATTAGGCCCTCTAAACATGGAAGATGGTTTGGCTCGAACTGTTTGGGGGGCACCGAGGCCGGGGGATCGGGATCTGTCCGTAGTCTATGGGCAGGCTTCTGGACCCCGGTGCCTGTGGTGTGACACCTTACACAGCCTTGGTGCAGTGGGAAGGGGCTTGGACCTGCCTAGGCTCAGTGTGCTGGGCTCTGCTGACTCCCCATGGGAGACCTTGATTTGGGGGATGTGGGGATGCATGGTGGCTTGGGAAAGAGGGCTGGGGGCTGGGAGGAGGGAGGAGGGGGGAACTGTGGATAGTATGTGGAGTGAGTAGAAAAATTTCTTAATGAAGAAAAATGAAAGAAAAAAAAGAGATCCACTAAAGTTAAATTTGTATTCTTGAATAAAGTTATTCAAAGGCTTAATTTTTTACTAAAAATTAGATAACAAAATTTCCAAGTAGCTTGGAGGTTTAAGATTATTTCTGAGAAATGTGTTGAATTGAATTGTTAAAGCAGTCAGATAAAGGGGTTCTCGGGTTTTGTCACATATCCGAACAGCCCCACCTCAAGCCACATCACATGTGTGTCATTCTGCAGCTTCTTGATTTACAGTGTCCCTTAGAATCCTTCCCGGTTTAATTTGTGAAACAGAGAGCACTCACTGCTCATCGCACAAAGACCTTCAGTCCTCATTCTCCTTGTCAGGGTCTGGCTGAAGGACTTCTCATCACTGTTCCAGGTACTCCGTGTCTTCAGCATTGACACAGCCCACGTCTTTCATCTTTTTAGCTCCTGAGATTATTCCTTCTTGGGTCTTGTCTTCATCTCCATCAGTCCTATCTCATAATTTGCATTTTAATTTCACCACTACATTCTAGCATCCTTGTTCACTCATTTAAGAAATCCCCTCCAGCTACAGGGCTGCCTTTCACAGTGCTCCCATAATCGACTGTTTTCACTCAAGTTTTTTTTTTTCCCCTTCACATCCCTTTCTTTATCCCCCTCTTTACTCAGCCAAGAATTTTTGGATTCCTTGGGTGACTCTGTGGCACTATGACCCAGGCTGGTTCAGGCTCTCTGGTCTTCCTGTCCTCTTCACCCCGTGACCTACTTGCTGGCAAAGCTCCAAGCCCAGATAAATTCAACCATTCACCCTCCCATCTCCTCAGCAGCTGTCTCTAACCCCGAAAGAAAAATTCCTCTGCTCTGTGAACTGATACCATTTCCAATCTGTATTTACTAATCTCAAATGGGCACTTAACATGCATGCAGACGCCAGTTCAGTGTGCAAGCTCTTAAATGCCCAATCACATTTCTTTTCTCTGGACACAACCCTCTGCTTTACACTGAAGATCTTCCCATCAATGTTATATAAAGTATTCATGATAAGAGCTGTGCATGCCCTCAAAACTCCCTTCACTGTGTATCTGCTTCTGAACCAAAGGGAATACCACCTCTCCTTTTGTTACCTAGAGCTTCCTGTTATTGTCTGAAGACAGCTGTATGATTGGAAGAAACCTTTGTCTATTAATTACTGCACACTACTCTCTCCCTGTTTTTCTCACTTCTTAATTATTGCCAACAACAACAACAATAACAACAACAACCTCAAAATACTAATCCCCTGACTTCAAGTTATCTCAATCTACCACAGGTGGATTTGAATCCCCTTCCATTTCACTGAAGTTATTGTTGGAAATGTTTCTCCATGATCTGAATGCTGCCATGCCTAATCTTCAGGATGCTTGCATAGCTATCTTTTCTTTCATGGCTTTCCCTCTGAGTCTCTGTAACTTCACCCACTTCTGATTATCTTCTTCAGCAATGGTCATTTCTTCTCAAGCACTGTTAGACACTTAACAACGACCATAAGTCTGTTAGAAACAACTAAAAGAAGAGGTGAGGCCAGCTCTTGGTTGCACCTGCCTGTAATCCTAACTATCCAGGATGCTGATTCAGGAAGATCAAAAGTTCAAGACCTGTCTGGGATGTTGACTGAGTTCAAGAACAGCCTGAACAACACTGTGAGGCTCTGACTCTAAAAAGTATGAAGCAAGCAAATTGCTGGGGACAATACTCAGTGTTAAGGTAGTAGCTTAGCATTGTGGGGCCTGTGCTAAGTCATCAGTGCTGAAAAGGAGGAGGAGGAGAAGTAGAGGAGGAGAGAGCCACTGAATTTAAGGCTTCTCAGAATTGTATCCATCATGGCCCTGGCATTCAGGAAGGTGGGTCGAGGAGAGCAGTTCACACAGTGGTGGGTCATGAAGCAGGTGTCCGGGAAGTGCTGTACCTTGTTGCATTCTCCATTGGTCCCCTTTATGCTAAGACTCCAGCCCCTGCTGTGGATATCGCTCTGTAGGCTGTGAATGTGTTGCTGTGATTGGTTAATAAATAAAGTGCTGATTGGCCAGTAGCCAGGTAGGAAGTATAGGAGGGACAAAGAGAGAGGAGAATTCTGGGAGAAAACTTCAACTACAAGCCCCCAACAGTTATTCCTTCCTGGAAATGTAATATGCACACATGCAGAGTTATGCCTTATCAGTCTCCTAGGCAATTCTAAACTCAGTCAAGCTGGCAGTAAAGGGTTTCCACCATGGGCAACTTAATACTAGTTACTATTATATAAACCATATAAATTATTACAGTGTGTTTTTCTCTGTTGTGTGTATGTGTGCATTTGCACGTGGATGCTATGTATGTGGACCTAACAGGACAATGTTGTTCTCTTCTCCTACTCTGGAAAATGGAACTCAGGTCATGGAGCTTTATCAGCAAGTGCTTGGACCCAATATACCATCTTACCAGCTCACTTTTGCTAGTTTTCTGTGTTTTCCTTCAAACTTCACTTAAATATCCCTTTTCTCTTGTCAAGCTACCACTGGCCCTTATGTGTTCCAGTTCAGACCCATGGATTGAAACACACTCGCATTTTATTTTCATTTTACCATGAAAAAACTTGGCAATATTTCAGCCATATAATTCATGCGCATAACGTGTATATAGGTGAGGAAGAACATGTAAAGCACACAGGAGGCCAGAAAATAACTTAGTGGAATAGGTTATTCTCCCTCACTTTCCTAGTGTTTCTGGGAATGCAATCAGGTCATCAGACTCATGTTGAAAGTGCCAGTGCCGACTGAGTCAGCATGCCAGGCCTGAAAATTAAAGGAACATGATTTAACTCATAACATATATACTAAAGGAGAATAAAATATTCATTCTGATCTAGCTTCCATAAAAATTCAGAAGTTGTGTACAGTGCTTTATCATAATCACTGGGGTGAGATGCCAGCACTAACAAAGGCACTGCCTAAATAATTATGTTAAAGGAGAATATTGACGAACTGTTTACTTGTGTCACTGTGGTGATCACTTTGTATTAGAAACTGGTAGTCCTAACCTACTAGTCTTTTGTTGTTGTTGTTGCTGCTGCTGCTGGTGGTGGTGGTCTTTTCCTCTTCCTCCTCCTCCTCCTCCTCCTCCTCCTCCTCCTCCTCCTCTTCTTCCTCCTCTTCCTCCTCCTCCTTCTGGAATATATCTATGTATGTTGTTATAAATTTCAAAACAATATCAAACTCTCCTTGCAGGTTAAACTATTTTCCTAAGTATAATCAGTATAGAGTAAGTAATCAACTTTACAGAGTAATCAATGCATGCGTTCTGTGTGCAAACAATCTCTCTTAAACACCAGAAGTCCAGATCACATGCTACAAAATCCCTCTGGGCTGCTCTACTTTCTATTTGTAAGTAGAGCATCTGTTTGCTTTGAATTTACATCACCCGTCAGCCAGGCATATAGATTGAGCAACAGTGAACAGTCATGGAGAATCTCCCTTTAAATAAACAGGGGATTTAGGGGATGTACAAAAATCTTTCTCTGACATTAAAATGTAAAGATTTAGCTCAGAGATAAACAAACATTTTATTTTAAATGTTTTCTCACTGTGGACCAAATAGCAAATATTTGAGTTTTTGCATGTCTTTTGGTCACATTTGAAAGGACTGCTCACAGGCTGAGTTCCAGTGTGTATTTATTTATGAGCAATAGAATTTGAATTTCATATAAATTGCATATGCCATCATTTTTTACTGTTTTCAAAGACTTGAAAATCATTAAGTGGCTTATGGACATCCTGAGAAAATGATTGTGTATGTTTGCCTAGTGTTCCACAATTTGCAAACCCTTGACTTAATTTAAGGAGTGGGGAAACATTAAGCAAATACCTGTGACTAATACATGAAATTGGTCAGTATGCTGTGACATAGACTCTGTGTGACTGTAGTGACCTGCAATTATTTTATGAATATTAATATTGTTTCTTATGGGACATACCAAGTGTAATAGATCCTTCTATTCCTGCCCCTCAGAAGACAACTATGTTGATAGTTATGAGACTCTCCCACTCGTATTTCCAGTTTCTAAACCTTAGCTTGAATAATTGGGTTTATTGCACACTATGGGAACCTGGAAAATGGCAATTCTCAGAGCCAGTTCCTTTCTGGCAACCATTCAAGAATCCCAAGTGTAAGTCATGTCTTTTCCCCCTAGGCAGGCAACTGACATTCAAACCTAATGGGGGAAAAGAGGAGAGGGGACACCATTCTGAGGACTGACGGGAGCAGTAAACCTCCCAGGCTGTCGTCCATCTGGTAGGCGAGGTGCCAAGGAATCTGCATGGGTACTGCAACCATGGAAGATGCCCCTGTCCTGCAGACAGCTTCTTCTGCAGATAGCTTTGTCTCACTGTCTTGAATTTATATTATAATATTTGATGCACAGTACTCTGAGAAGCAGTATAGATGTTCAGACAAATGGATGACCTTGTGTGTTGTCATGAAAGGAAGAAATTAAATCAATTAACATTGCTTTGATGGATAAAACCTGGGTTAAGAGGAAGCCTCAGCAGATGGATTTATGAAAATCATCAACTCAGTTATGCATATTTTGAAGCATTTAAGTACTTAACAATAAGCTCCTCAAATGTAAAATGTTTGCCTTGAATTCATGGAATTCAGAATGTATTCAGGTATAAATTACAGTTTACTGGCCACTGCTTAAAATGCCCTGCATTAGACAACATGATCTTTTTTTTTTTTTAATTATAGAAGCTGAGAAACATGAACTCATTGACTAGAGTGGGAAATTTTTATTTGTCCACCTTCTGCAAACTGAATGATACTAACTTCATTGCTGTAATTTAAAATGCAATGTGAAGTCTGAATTTAATCTATAATCTTTAAAAAAAATGTTTTGTTTTTCGAGACAAGGTTTCTCTGTATAGCTTTGGCACCTTTCCTGGAACTCACTCTAGCCCAGGCTGGCCTCAAACTCACAGAGTTCCGCCTGTCTCTACCTCCTGAGTGCTGGGATTAAAGGCGTGTGCCACCACTGCCCGGCTTAATCTATAATCTTTAATGGAAGAAAAATCAGTTGAATAAATAAATGATGATTTGAAGTGTATACACAAAATAGGAATATTAATTCCATCATGAGTGGACAAGCCTTCAATTCATTTAAGCTCATATGACATGCAATAAATACTCATTTAATATTTGTTCATTTAGCTAGTTTTCTCTGTTTTAAATATGATATATTTAAATTTAAAATGTAACTTAAGGGTTTTTTTTGGAAATAAGGAGAATGACAGGAATATAACCAATAACAAATTTAATTTTTTACCTCTAAGCTATTACTGTTTAATGTTCAATGTGAATAGTTGAAAATAAGGACGTAGTCCTGTAGCAATAGTAATACTAATACTATCATCCCAACACTAATGCTTAAACATACAGAAATTTCCCATTTAACAAGTTCTTGGGCAAAACCTATTTACTCCCAATGCCTTGCACTTGAGTATAAACGTTGTTTTCTTCTCATATCCCTGATGTAGCTGCCTCTGTACATAGCAGAATGGCGAAGGCCACCACTTGTTTCCTATTTGTTTTGCTTCCTGCTGTTGAATGAACGACCAGTGTTTATGGACTTGCGGCAGTTGTAGTCTTCTGACTTTGTCTCCTTTCAGACTGGAAAATGAGAAGCATTTTGTATTTGTTGCTCTGGCATTTCTGAAGTAGCTGGGACATTCACAGTGCAAACCGCTGTTATTCATACTGTTATAATTCCTTAGCAGTTAAGTCATTACTAGTAATCAAAGCAGGCTTGTAGTACAATACCTTATTTGGGAATGTCATATGAGATGCCCATAGCAATACAGAAAATAAAGTCCAACTTGTCTAGCTGAAGAGGGATTTATTGCTGACCCCTGGCCCCAGGATCTTTTGGGAAGTATTATAGTGTTCTGTGTGATGGATCATATGAACCTGAAAAGGAGCTGGTGCCCTGAGTAAAGGTGCTATGAAAATCTAACCATGTATCATTTCTTTTATTAGTTATTAAAGTTGTGTTTCCTCTTGACACAAAGCCTTAGCAGACAGTGTTTTTGATAACTAAGACATTAGCCAAAGTGAACAAAACTTGACAAATAAGAAAGACACTCTGAACGTTGAGTCACTCTCGAGCTCTGCTTCCCTCCCTGTCTATGAACAAACCGGAAAGGCAAGCTCCCTTTTTTTATTTATTTTTTAAACTACAGCCCTTTCTTTGAGTGTCTGGAACTTGCTATGAGATTCACAGTTGTTTCAAAGTAAAAGTGGAGTGAGGGCTTTGACTTATCACCCCAAGAGTCTGAAGAATATAGTGTAGGATGCTCTAGTTCTGAATTGTAATAACTGCACTTGTCCAAGCCCTGAGCCCTATCTCAAAATAGAATTTATAATTGCTCTTTACCGTGTCACATGTGAAGAAACTCCACTCACCAAGGGGAAGTCAGGGCATGTTAAAGCCTTAGCACTACCTCCTGAGCATCCTCTTGATTGTCACCTGTCACTCGCCATTTTGAGACACTTCTGCATGCATGTCTTCATTATATAAAGTGAAAAAGTATCGGCTTATACAGGAGTGTGGGAGAATAAGTTAGTATTACTTACTGTTTATCACCACCATGAATAAAATACATGACACTTTACTTCTCACATGTATAACATGAAACATCTTACCCTTATACCCACTTAAGGAAACAATATAAGCCTTGGGTACTAAGCTCACGTATTTAAAAGCATTGCAAGCAGGTTTTCTTACTAAATAGTGTCCTTTTCAATATGCTCAGAGTACTACATACATTTAAAGTTATTTCAAAGAGAAATGTTTAAATTACAAAGCAAATGTTCTTACTAATTATGAATCTCATTAGTTCCCAAAAGCTTAGAAACATTTCAGGTGTCTTCTAAATTGCTGGCTAGACAGAAGCCAGAGCATTCTGCAAACTTCTAAAGACCTGAAGGTACCAGGTTGTCTGTGGTCCTTGGAGATGTCAGATATCTGATGATCAACTGCCTAATTAACTGAGGACACATGAAAACAAAAAGCTCACCAATAATGCCTACAGAATTGGAATAAAGATATCAACAGTCATTGTTATCTACCATTCTAAAATCTTATAATCTCATGCTTCATTTCTTCTCTGTTGTATGCCTTCAATTATGTATACATATAGTCCCTGAAATCAGTCAGTACTGAACCTTAGAGGGCAAATGTGATTTTTCAGATGTAAATGAGGGCAAGGATAATAAGATGAAAACATCATGCCAAATCAGTGCCTAGTCAAATCTAATTATAATTTTTTTTTTAAGATGGAGAGTTTGAAAGATAAAATGCTCACTTTTAAGAATAGATTTATTTTAGTGTGTATGTGGTGGTGGTGGGGTAATAGGGGGATATTTATGAAGACTCCAAGAGTCCAAGAGCACAGAAGAGCACATCAGACACAATAGAGTTAGAATTACAGGTGGTTGTGAATCTCCCAAAGTAATTGCTAGGAATAAAACTTAGGCCCTCTGCAAGATCAACACATGTTCTTATCCGCTGAGCTGTTTCTCTAGCCCTAAAATTCCTAACTTTTAAGATGGAAGGAGAGGCCATGAGCCAATGAATCTACAGAAGGTAGAAGAGACAAGTGTGTTCATCTAAAACATAGAAATAACAAAGAGCTAGTAGCACTTCATTTTAAAAAACAGTAGGAACTGCAATGAACTTGAACTATCAAACTGTAAGATAATAAATTTGTCTTGTCTTGACCACTGTATTTATGTTAATTTGCCACAACAGAAAGAGAAATTAATATATGTTTTGCTGTTCTTTAATCTTAGGAATTTACTGGCTTACCACTATGGAATGTTTCAAGTTGTGCCTTGTTTTGAGTAGAATCCAGATAATTGCATCAGAGAAAAAACATGGAAGGTATGTCGACATGACATATCCATAAAACCATAATCAGTCAGCAAGTCATGATCATGGTTTCAAATTGAGATTATTTTCTTAATTTATTAGTTTACCTTATTTTTTTTACTGTATCCTATACTCAAGCTATAACTTCATGAGTGTTTTTTATTATGTCTTATCTGACAAGTAAAATTTAATTTAAAGGCTATTTTATTCATTTAATGATCTATTAGCCTCAGATTGGCCACTGTCTTCTCTTCATTGGATTGGGTATAAATCTTGTTGTTTTAGAATAAGTAACATTGGGTGTCACTGGAAGTACCAGACTAGAGATGTGTGCTGTTCATAGTGAATTGTTGTTTTTGAGGTCCAGGAAAGCAGTGCCTGTCCTGGGAGGATTTCAAGAACTACATTACAGGCAGAAGTTTCTGTCCCTGTTGCCAGTTCCAGAATACCTGGCAGCCACTTCCCAAATAATTGGCTCGGGGGCTTAATATTATTTACAAATGCTTGGCCGGTAACTCAGGCTTACTGTGAACTAATTCTTACACGTAAATTAGCCATAATTCTTATCTGTGTTTAGCCACATGGCTTGGTACCTTTTCTTAGTGCAGCATTCTCATCTTGCTTCCTCTGTGTCTGGCTGGCAACTCCTGAATCTTTACGATGTAGAGGAGCATTATCCCACAGCACTACCTTGTTCATTTGGCTTTTCTGTCTGACTTTTTGACAGATGATGGGTAAATAAGCAGAATGTTCAAAGAACACTGTTAAAATAGAGAAGACATGGTATATTAAGAGATAATGTTGAATATCATATTAGGAGGGGTTTCTATCATTATGCAAGGTGGCTTGGCTCATTCCTTAGTTATATATTGTTCATTGATTAAAGATTTGCCAGTCAAATTGGTTTAGTAAAATGCTGATTGGCCAGTAGCCAGGCAGAAAGTTTAGGTGGGGCAACCAGACTAGGAGAATACTGGGAAGAGGAAGGGCAGAGTCAGGAGTTGCCTTATTATTTCAAAACTCTCATGCCTTCAAATGTACTGGTATACCAAATTCTACTCCTTTCTCACTCCCCTATCATCATTCATTAAAAAAAAATGACTCTTTGAGGTCACAAAGACACTTTCAACCTTTAATTTTTCTTTAGTGAAATTTCCAAATAACTAGATGGTAAAAATGAAAATTATTAAATGTTAAATTATGTTTTATATATATATATATATATATATCTTATAAATGTGAAATTACATTAAAATATCACACATCATGAGTATGCTTCATGTTCACCAGCTTCATGTGAACATCCCTGCCATCAGATTTATGCAATCCTTCGATAGGACTTCTCACATAATAAACATAATAATCCTTCCAGTAACACCCCCCTCTACTACTGGTGGCAGCCAGATAGCATCCACTGAGCTCACCCTGTGTATCAAATGGTATGAAAACGATTTAACATGTACTGAGCTTGCTTTATAGATAAGGATTAAAAAATCTAGACACTTTAAGTATTAGGCAATAGCTACCAAATATTAGAGTCAACTGAGAATGAAAATCAGATTCTATCTTAGGGTTTTAAGGAGTAGATTACCAATGCTTCTTCCAAAGACGAAAAGAGGCACATTATAGAAAGAGATATCATCCAAGAAGGTTTCCATGAATCTTCTTTTATGTTTTAAATCTTCTTGATATAGAAATGCGATTATGTTAATATATTCTGCCCCAAATCACCTAGTGGCTTCCCATGTCTCTCACAGACAGCCTGTTCACAAGTACTGGTCAAGACCCCTTAAGTCTTCTGCAGTTTGGCCCCTTTATCATCCTGAGATCACTGACGATTGCCCTCCTCTTCTGTTTGATTCACTCCATCCACTCTGGCTTCACTGTGCTTCTTAAAGGTATCACGTACTGTTTTGGATTTCCACTGGCTATCTTTCTATCCAAGGTGCTTCCCTCTTGCCACTAGAACAGGGACTAGTTTAATTTCTCCCCAGATATT
This sequence comes from Peromyscus maniculatus bairdii, assembly GCF_049852395.1. Classification (NCBI taxonomy): domain Eukaryota; kingdom Metazoa; phylum Chordata; class Mammalia; order Rodentia; family Cricetidae; genus Peromyscus; species Peromyscus maniculatus. The sequence goes on along the minus strand of NC_134863.1, from coordinate 55,863,161 downwards.
TGTTCAAATATTACTTTCTTCTTGCTTTGTTTTTTTTTTTTGTTTTTGTTTTTTTTTTTTTAGATTTTTTTATTGACTGATTATGTATACAGTGTTCTGTCTGCATGTATGCCTGCAGGCCAGAAGAGGGCGCTAGATCTCATTACAGATGGCCGTGAGCCACCATGTGGATGCTGGGAATTGAACTCGGGACCTCTGGAAGAGCAGCTAATGCTCTTAACCACTGAGCCATCTCTCCAGCTCCTCTTCTTGGTTTTTAAATAAAATTTTCTATTAAAAAAAAAAGCTGCTCCCTAGTGTGTATTTTGCATTCTCGATTATCTCCTTCTTCCTATGATAGAAATATAACAAACATTATATATACGTATATGTATATGTACATATAGATATTGTTGGTTATTTTTTCTGCTCTTTGCTCTTTTCTCTTTGGTCTTCTGGGGGACAACCATGCAGCTCCCAGATAAATCACACGCAGAGGTTTATTCTTTCTTATGAATGCTCAGCCTTGGCTTAGCTTCTTGCTATCCAGCGTTCCTTAACTTAAATTATCACATCTACCTTTTGCCTCTGGGCTTTTCCTGCTGTCTTACATCTGTAGCTTAACTCTTACTCTGCGGCTTGCTGTGTAGCTTGGTGACTGGCCCCTAGCATCCTCCTCTCCTTGTTTCTTTGCTTCTCTCTTGCTTCCAGATTTCTCTTTCTATTTATTCTCTCTGCCTGCCAACCTTGCCTTCCTATCCTTTTTCCTGCCTTGCTATTGTCTATTCAGCTCCTTATTGGACCAATCAGTGTTTCAGACAGGCAAAGTAACACAATTCCACAGAGTTAAACAGATGCAACATAAAGGAATGCAACACATCTTTGCATCGTTCAAGCAAATTTTCCACAGCATAAACAAATGTAACACATCTTAAAATAGTATTCCACAACATATAGGAATATAATATATATAAGATAGCATTATATTATCCATGTACATTTATTTTAATATTTAGTTTTATGGTATTCACATTGCTCTACTAGATTGGAGTTCCATAGTTTTGTACTAATAAGCTTATGATTTGTTTCTTTTTTCTTTGGAGTGACTTTGCTTTGCTTACTTATATATACCTAATTCCTAAAGCTGATTGTAGTAGCTCAGTAAACGCCTGTCAAATGAGTGAGTTATGATCCATGTCTCTTTCATTTTCTAAAATGTAGTCAAAGGGCTTTGAAGCTCTGACCCACTGTTTCCTAAATCTTCATTGATAATTCTTACCTGAATTTATTTTTCATCATGTCATAATTCAGGAGTCATTTAAACACAATCATTCCCAAGATTATAAACATATTCTAACCATCCTTTGCTGTTTTATTTATTTAGTATTAAATGTGGTCCAATTATGTTAATTCAGCAAAGCAATGCATGATGAACATAGTATGAAATCATCGTCGTATCACAACTGCTAATATTGTGGAACAAGCACAAATTTCATAAAACTTTCATAGACACAACCAGAATTGCTAGGTTATCAGGATTTAATTTCTCCGGGTATGATAATTCCTAAAAATTTCGCTAACTAGATCTTTTATAACTGAATATTAAGCCTAAGAAATGTTTCCAAAAATGTTGAAATAGGGCCCAGTAATTTCCCATTTTAAATATTATTACTAAACTGCTACTATAAACCAACATACAGAACGGTAACCAAACATCATTCTTTTCAGGAAAGGTTTAGCATTTGTAACATACAGTTTCCCATAAAATAGCCATTAAGGTCTCAATTTACAGAGCTGAAAATATTGCCCATTTAAAGTAAGGTATATGGAGTAAGTATAATGAAATGTAAATGTTTTTAATGTACTTTGTTGGGTCCATTAGATGGAAATTCGTTATATTAACTCACAAATTTCTTCAAAATATTCCAGAGACTAAAAGTAAATTATTCTACAACAAATGAATTTATGAAGAAGATATATTTTCTTTTAGTGTGTGAATGAAATACATTTATGCATCATATGCACATATATGAGGTGTATGCACACTTCTGTGTGAGTGTGCATGCATCCATGTATATGAATGTAGAGGCCTGAGGAGAACATTGGGAATCTTCCTCTACTGCTCTCTATCTTACATTTGAGTCAGGTCTCTCACTGTACTTGGATCTCACCCTTTAGCACAATCTGACTGGCCACAGAGATTCACACTGCTGTGTCCATTTGCAAATGAAATGATATAGTGAAATGTATATACTGAACGTTTCTAGAAGTCCACAAAAAATGTTAGAAGTAATAAATTAATTATCTAGATCCATAAGGCACAAAATAACTACAAAATAAGTATGCAAACACCAGTAGCATTTCTGTCCATTAACAACAAATTATTTGGGAAAAAAATAGTAACTTGAAACTGCATAGCATAATTAATAATGATAATTTGCACTCCATTAATATTCAGTGTACTTGCCAAGCATAAAAGGAAGAAATACCGATTTTCAACAAATGCTGGTGGAAACATACAGAATGGTAAAAGCTTACTTTAACTCAGATTATATGAAAAGGCAATACAGACAGCAAATCTACATTTTATTGTATACTATCCTCGATTAATGTATGTTTTAACAACATCAGTAATAGTCACTAATTCAACGTGTGATATCTTCTCACAATTTTCTTTAAAAATGCCACAGTTAGATAAATAAGTGGTGGGAAAGTAACATTTGCTGAATTAAAAGGTATAATTTAAACACATTTTTTGAAATTTTTGCATACCTCTAATAATAATTTGCTTCAATTAATTTAAATTGAGTTAGAGAAGTTGATTCTGCATTGAGAATTATTCTTAATTTTTATTTTTTAATACTGACATTTTTAATTAAGAAATTTTTTATTCATTTTACATACCAACTACAGATTCCCTCTCTTCCCTCCTCCTGTCCCTCAGCCTTCTCCCCCTCAATCCACTCTTCCACCACCCGCTCCTCCTAAAAAGTAAGGCCTCCCATGGGGAGTCAGGAGATCCTGGTACATTCAGTTGAGGCAGGTCGAATCCCCTTCTCCTGTGTCGAGGCTGTGCAAAGTGTCTCCCCATAGGTAATGGACTCAAAAATGCCTGTTCATGCACCAGGAATGGATCATGATCTCACTGCCAGGGGGCCTCTTAAGCAAATCAAGCTACACAACTGTCTCATTTATGTAGAGGGCCTAGTCCAGTCCCATGGAGGCTCCACAGCTGTTGGTCTAAAGTTCATGAGTTCCCACTAGGTTAGTTTGGTTGATCAAATGCATTCTATTTAATTTACATCAAATATTTTTAAAAGCAAAGTCATAAGTGTCAATGTTTTCACCAAGTTTGAAATATTTCATGCATGCAAAAAGCAATCAACACTACATGAAAATTTTTACAGCTAAAGTCTTTAAGATTTCTCTTATTGCTGTGATTATTAAAAATTTAGTAATTGATTGACAAAATCTTGATAAAAATAATCAAGATTTCATCTATTGTAATCACTAACAGAAACTTGGCCCCAAAGTTTGGGAAGCTGGTTAACAGTGGGTATTCTTCTATGTTACAATGATAACATTATCTACATGAGTATTTTTTATTTCCTTCCCCCTTTAAAATTGCATAAATTAACTGTAGATTTGTTGGAACCTTGACTTCACCCCAAATTAAAGGTAATCCTACACATAGTAAAATGTTGAATATTACTTAATCAAATGAATTAACTTGAGAACATATTATTAAAAATAATTACAAGCTACATAAATTAGTTCAATGTTTTTATATATTAATGATACTCAACAATAAATTACAATAATAAATTATCTTTGAGATTTCAGAATGGCTAAGAACAATAAATCAAAAGCTCATACTGGTGAGGATATAGAGTAAGGGGAACACTCATTCATTGCTGATGGGAGTGCAAACTGTCCAGCCACCATGAAAATCAGTATGGCAGTTCCTCAGGAAGATGGTAGTCAGTCCACCTCAAGATCTAGCTATACCACTCCTGGGTATATACACAAAGGATACTTTATCTTACAACAGAGATACTTGTTCAACCATGTTCATCACTGCTCTATTCATAATAGCCAGGAATTGGAAACAACCTAAATGTCTCTCAACACATGCTATGTTACACAGAGGTGTCTCCAAGCTGTGCACTATGCTGTGTGTTGGATGTAGTTTTTGCTAGTTAAAAAAAAAAGAAAGAAAGAAAGAGAACATGATACAGTTACACAAGGGAATATTACTCATCTGTTAAAAATAATTAAAACTGTAGGTAAATGGATGGAACTGGAAAAAAAATCATCCTGAGTGAGATAACCCATATCCAGGAAGACAAATATGGTGTGTATTCCCTTATATGGGGATACTGCATGTTAAGTCAATGATAATAAAACGACCAACCACAGATCCACAGGTGTTAGGTATAGAGAAAGGGACTTGGAGGTGGCCAAGAGATCTCCCTAGGAAAGGTAAATAAACACATATGGATGGATTTACAGGGGTGGGGGGACTAAAATGAGTATTAAGTAGAAAGAGGGAGTGAGATGGGGTGAGGGAGGGAATACGGGTGAGACAGCAAAAATTAAGGGGCATTTGGGAAGTAGGATGGAAGCCTAACACAGTAGAAGCTTTCTAATACATATATTCACACACACACACACACACACACACACACACACACACACACGAAGGTGATGTAAATGAAGTCATGAAATAATGAGTGGTACAAAGCTCCAACCAGCCACCTGTTGCTACCAACCAAAGCTTCCAATATGGGATTGAATTATATCATATTGAGCTGTTGACCAATGGGATCATGGGAATCCCCAAACAATTCAGTCTATTGTCAACACCATATGCTGCTCTCCACAAACTGATAGCAATGCCTCATTGCTGAAGACAGCACCTACACAACTCATTGAACATGAAGAAACCGAGCTGCTGCCTATATAGAATCTTAACCCCAAGGTGCTAGTGTCGTTGATACAAAGATTTACTTTGCATACTCCAAAAAGAGAAAAGTAAACACCAAGCCATCCACAAACCTTTTGATTTACAATGCTGTCCTATACATATTGCTAGTACATGGTGGCACAAAGCTTGAGGGAGTAACCAACCAATATCTGATTTGACTTAAGGCCCAGTCCATGATATGGAATCCATGCCCAGTACTCCTTGGGTGACCAATAACTTGAGGCTAAATACCCTAGGATGTAGGTTAAAACAAACACCTCTAGTCAAAAAAAAAAAAAAAAAAAGACAAAACAGCAATAAAATGACAGAGTAATAAAATGACAGAGTACAACCAAATACTGCCGGCCTAAAAACAGAAAGATACATAGCAATAAAATGACTTCTGATAACAATCTGTTGCTGTGGATATCACTCTACATAAATAAACTGCTGATTGATCAGTAGCCAGGCAGGAAAAGTGAGATGTAAGGTACCAGTAAGCCACAAGTCTTGTGGCAACTTATAGACTAATAGATATGGGTTATTTAAAATATAAGAACTAGATAACAAGAAGCCTGCTGTGGCCATACAGTTTGTAAGCTATATAAGTCTCTGTGTATTTACTTCGTTGGGGATTGGCGGGTGAGAGAGATTTGTCCTGACCATGGGCCAGGCAGGACTGGAGAAAACTCCAGCTACAAATGGCACCCAACGTGGGGCAAGAACCCCTCGACCCTGAGATTAAGAGCCTCATGCTCTACTGACTGAGCTAGCCAGGCGGTGGTGGTGCATGCCTTTAATTCCAGCACTCAGGAGGCAGAGGCAGGTGAATCTCTGTGAGTTCGAGGCCAGCCTGGTCTACAAAGTGAATTCCAGGACAGGCACAAAGCTACAGAGAGACCCTCTTGAATGCTCTCTTCAGAGTTCTTTTCAACTTTCCCTTACAGTGCTTGTTGACTATTGGTCTTGTGCCTACCTCTTAACAGTTTAAAATAGAAGAACTGGATAACAAGAAGCACAATGGTGCCCAATGGCTCAAGTTTCCACCTTTAACCTGAGAATATTTAATAAGCAATTCTAAATGGAACCAAAACCAGGTTCCTGCTTCATGTCTCATACAGGCAGGTAGACACCTCAACATTTGGGTTTGAGACACTCTATGGCAGGTTCATGGAATGCGTTTGGGCTTGAACTATGCTGTTACACAGAGGTGTCTCCAAGCTGCACACTATACTGTGTGTTGGATATAATTTTTGCTAGTTAAAAAAAAAAGGGTTTCTGGGCTACATGTTGCTTTGATAAAAGCATAGACCCACTGTTTCTGAGAGTTTATGGCTCCCAGAGGCGGCAGTAAATGTACCATCACCATGTTGGGAAGCTGAGGTGGGCAGACCCATGAGCTACCAGTCACAGCGGCCATTTCAGTCTTACGAATGTTGCAGTTTAAAGCAATAGTTACACAATAAGGCAGATTCAGATGGAATAAGACTTTAAATGCTTTACAATCTATGTAAAATGAACGTAGGCTTGTAAGAGAGAGAAAAAGGAATATATGCAGTTATATAAAGAAACATAGTTTTTAAGAAAATAAAGTCGTAAAGAGAAAGTAAAAATAATGTATAAAAACAGGCCACGTAAAGATGGATATTACAGAGAATCTGAGTTGTGTTGTCTTTGGGATTTTTAACTGTAGAAAAACATTTGTTTGTAAAAGCTGTTGAGTTAAGCCAATATGGATATTGTAAAGGTACCTTGACTTCAAAATTTGGATGTAAGGATATGTTGCTTTGGAAAGGAGGCTCTGCTTTTGTTTCCACAGAAAGCCAGAGGCTATGGATTTGTTCCAGATTAAGATACATCAGGTTTGACCAGCCAAGACCCCCTGAAAGGTCTCCAATGACACCATAGCCCAGATGATCCAACATCCAGAATAGTTTCAAGGCAACTGGCTCAGACAATACAGCCTCATGGACTACTGCATAATCCTAAAATTTTCTTTGTATCCCCATAAGATACAGTGCTCTGATCCAGCAGGAAGTATTATGAGAAACTATACCCAAAATTCCCAAATATACCAAACTGGCTTTGGAGATGTAATTGGCTCACTCCTTCTCTAAACCTAGGCATATTGCTGAAAGAAAAGGTTAAGAGATTCTTGTGTCCCAAATCAGAAGAGTCCTCTGGTGTGGGACAGAGAAAAACCAATATTTTTATTTAAAACAGGTTGATTATAAATACAATCTCTTTTTAAAGAACAAAAGGGAACAGTATAGATAATGATAAGATAAAGGGGTAGATTATTGAACCTACTTTTAAAGAGCAACTTGTTTAAAAATGTTTTACATTGCTATGGAGTTTAGTTTATTGATACAAATTTAAAGTTAATTTTCTTATACTATATGTGTATTTTTACTGTTGTTTAAGGTATTATGTTTATACAACTCATTTAAATTGTAATGGAACAATTAGTCTTCTATGATAGTCAAACTTATAGTCATGTTAAATTTTCTAAGTATACATAGATATATTTCAGATAGATAGGCAATCTTCAAATACTTCAAAGACCTACAGAATATGGCATTTAAAATGTTTTAAAAAATTTGGACTTTCTGTATAGTTAGACATATCTGCTCCTGGCAGCACTGATTTACTTCAGAAAAGAGGATGGGCATTGAAGACACCCCATATGGAGTTTATCTTCTTCTTGGCAAAAAATAGCCATTTGGGCAAGAAACTGTTCTTTCCTGGGCTGCTTGACTGACTGGACATGAAGGACCCATAGAAAGGTGACCACTGAACTTTGCTTGGCAAAATGGTCCTTCAGGTTCCTGCTTCACAGAGGAAATTGCCAGACATTCTACAGGACACAGAGAGAAGTGACTGAGAGACTCGAGGCCTGTGGGATAAAAACAGATGCCCCAACTTTACAGAAAAACATTAGGTGATTGTCCAGGCTGCCAGCTGTCTCTGTCTACCCTGCAAGACTCCTGAAAGTTGCTTGCATCCTTCTCCCATTTCTCAGGTAATATTATGTCCTTCTGAGGTCTTTGATATAGTTGAAGACTAGATAGGTATAATTTTCCTTAGTAACGATAAAAGATAAGTTAGATATGAGACCTTAGACTCACAAATATAAGATAGATAGGATGTCTTCTTTAACATTGTATCTGTAATTCTTGCTTGATAATTGTTTTGTTATATGTAATTTTACTATGTTAAAGTTAAAACCTTCCTTTTTGAAAAAAAAAAAAAGAAAAGGGGAAGTACTATGGATATCACTCTGCATAAATAAAATGCTGATTGGCCAGTAGCCAGGCAGGAAGTATAGGCAGAACAAGCAGAGAAGAGAATTCTGGGAACAGGAAGGCTTAGTCAGGAGACGCTGCCAGCTGCCACCATGAAAAGTGAGATGTAAGGTACCAGTAAGCCACAAGCCACATGGCAACTTATAGACTAATAGATATGGGTTAATTTAAAATATAAGAACTAGATAACAAGAAGCCTGTTGTGGCCATACAGTTTGTAAGCAATATAAGTGTCTGTGTGTTTACTTGGTTGGGGACTGGCGGGTGAGAGAGATTTGTCCTGACCGTGGCACAGGCAGGACTGAAGAAAACTCCAGCTACAACCTGTTATACAGATAGATCAGTCCCTTACTTAGACATTGTCAGAGAAATTTCCTTCTGAAGCAGTTGAGAACAAATACAGAGACCCACAGCCACACATTAGCCAGAGAGTGAGACCTAGACCACTCACCTCTTAATGAGATGTCTCTCTAAATCCTTCTACTCAGGTCTCGGGGATCCCCACTGAAGAGAAAGTGGAAAGAATGTAAGAGACAGAGGAAATGGAGGATGCCAAGAAAACAAGAACCTCTAAATCAACATGATCTCCACACACATGAACTCACAGACACTGAAGCAGCAAGCACATGGCTTGAACAGGTCTGCATCAAATAGGGTCCTAAAGCTGAAAGATGAAGGCCTCCATCCTGAACCCAGAAACAATCTCCAATAGATAGCTACTACCCAATGAAAATTTAGTTTTCTCCAAGGAAGCCTCACTGGGAAAACAAACTACCCTTAAGTATAGGCTGCATGCTCAGCAATAGTTGGCTAACAGAAAGCCAACTCAATGGCATCTTTGGAGGACATGTCAGGGATTTTCCTTTTTAAAAATTTTTTATTTATTTATTTTTAAATCGTATTTACATTTTTAGTTTCTTCTCTCTTTTTACCCTACGGGTCCTTTGCATATACATAATGGCTTCAAGTTTAGTGTTTATGTGGGATTCCTGAATGCATGAACAAGTGGATCTCTGTTTCCTGTGCCTTCTCTTGATTTCTTTTCCTTCTGTTTGTTTGTTCTATTCTAATGTATTAGTTTTTGTTTTATTGTATTATATTTTATTTCGTTATCTTTTAGAAGCCATTTGTTTTCTAATGAGAGACAGGAAAGGAGAGGATCTGGAAGGGAGTTGGGGAGGAACTGGGAGAGTGGAAGGAGGGGAACCTTAATTAGGATATATTATATGAAAAAAAATCTCTTTTCAATAAAAGAAAAATATCTCCATAGCCAACTTCCATTCAGTTTGAGCATCATAAAGAATCATAGAAGACAACAGGAAGTCAGAGGTGTCTCAGCTCATTTCTCTAAGAGAGCATTGCTGTTGACAATCAAACAAAACATATGGTGAAAACATACTGAAAAAAACATATTAGAAAACATGTCTGTTTTTCTTTCTTTTCTTGTATTAATGGAATATTTAATAACAGTATATTTTAAATTTTACTGTTTTATATACATGTACATTCTTCTTCATAAACTTGATTCTGGTTAATTTTGTCAGCTTGATACAATCTATAGTCATCTGGAAAAGAGAACCTCAACTGAGGAAATGTTTCCATCAGACTGACCTGTAGACAATCGTACAGGGCATTTTCTTGATTGAGATTATGTGGGCGGACCCAGCTTGCTGTGTGCAGAGCCACCCCTGGGCAGATGGTCTTGGCTTATATTAAAAAGAAAGATAAGCAAGTCAGGGATTGCAAACCAGTAAGCAACATTCCCTCTTGGCTTCTGTTTCAATGCCTCCTTCCAGGTCCCTGACCTGACTTCCCTTCATAATGTACTATAAGGTGTAAAATGAAATAAACCCTTTCATTCCCTCCCCCCAAATTACATATCTTGTTGTTAAACCATTTGAAAGACTATAATGCTATTCTTTACTGGAAAGCCAACATGTTTAAAAAGAACAATGAAAATCTCTCCTACAAAATAAGAAAAGAATATATTCCCTCGTCACTGAAGAATGCAGATAAATATTCTTATCATGAAAATGTTACATTTAATGTGATTTTAATGGAAGCACAGTGAGCAAAATTGTCATTACTTTTAAAACTATAAAACAGAATTTATATAAATACATATGTACATTTCCATGTATATACCAATGCTGAGTATCCCAGTGAATATTACATATACTAGCAAAGTCCTCCACCACTGAACCACATCCCCATTTCGTGAATTTATATACTGAACAAATTTGTTTCAAATGCTTTGTATATCCCTGCTCATTTAAGCATAGCAACTTGTGACAATATTGACAATATGAAGAAATATACAATTTTCTAACACATAGAATGAATAAGAAAAATTTAGATAAATAATTTGTCTTTGGTATTTAAAAATGAATTTTGTACATCTTAACATTGTTTCTGTGGATAATTTAATTCTAATTAACAAAGGAAAATGCTTGAAAATAAAGTGTCTAATTATTTGGTCTAGGATATTTGTGTTGAGAAATTTTTGCTGTTTACCACACTGTTCTTTACTTTTACATGCATTTAATATCATATACATTATAATATTATATGCATATTATATACATTATATAGATGCATTTTTTTAAAAAATTCTCATTTCTAGACATTTTCAGTATTGTCTTCTTCCGTTCATAAGACTAACCAATATATACACACAGATACGATATGTTATATTATATCATAATATTATATCATATATCATATATCATATATCATATCATATCATATCATATTATATTATATTATATTATATTATATTATATTATATTATATTATATTATATTATATATAGTTTGTTATATGTAATCAAAAGACTATAATTAGCTTGGAATAATGAAACAGCCTATATTAGGTTCATCACAGAGTTAGCAATTGTTTGATGCTTTTCGCATTAATGTTGGTACAGTGACATTGTTCAAAGTATCTTCTAACAGAAGAAGAATTTCTAGCCTGGTTAGGCTGTTGGCTTGAGACCAGGCAACAATGAGTTTCTAACATTATTTACTCTATTTGTGCTTAAGTGACTTCACTCAGTCCCCATATGCCAGCTCTCTAGATTAGTCTGAAGAAAAGGCTCTTGGGACAGTTCCTGGAAATGTGGCATAAGAGAGAATGTTAGTTATGCAGGGCATTCACAAATGTATGCAGTGCCACTCAGTAACATCTACAAAGGGTCCATTTTATAAGTTGTCAAAGAAGCCATTGTGGCAAAATGATACCAGAGAAAAGCTGTCAGTCCTATTATTAAATTGACATTCCACACATGCTGCTTTCAGTTGAAGACCCTTAATGAACTTTCTCTCCTTCCTTTTTGCTCTCTTCTTTCTTATCTGCTCTTCAAATAGGCATCAGTTGATGATGTATAAAACTGTTGGCAAAGTGAATTCTATAAGAGGCCATCCTGTGGGCACACTGACAGCTCTTTAAAGAACCTTGGAAAGTATCGTCATGATGTGTTTGTTGCTCAAGTACTCAACAGTGATTGTAACAGAAACTACGACATCTCCCAGGGTACTGCCAATCAAGCATTTGGAGGTTAAAAACAACAACAATAAAAATGTGTGCTTAACAATACATAGTTCTGCAATCTTATCTGTTAAAGGAAAAAAAAGCAACAATGCCTTGGGTGTCTGACCCTGTGGAGCTTGACATCCAGCGTGGGATGCTTTTGACAATGAAGAGTAAAAGGCTTTAGTCCGAAGTGAAGGATGAGACACAAGCTGGCTGTTAATTCTCTTGGGATCGCCATTGTGGTCCTAGCCACTGGAGTTACTTGTCCTAAATAACCCTTCAAGGAAGGGAGTGGCCTGCCATTCTTGTTAATTTGCATAATGCTATTCTTATTGCTGTATATTCCCGAGCTTGAATATATCAGGTAGACAGTCTTTTCACCCTGCCTGCTGGGAGGTCTCTATGAAGATGACAAGCAAGCAGACATGGCTCTTGTTCTCAGGATGGTCCTGTTGGGGATATCCAGTGACTGACAGTTGCTGGGATGGAGGAAAAGGAAATTTTTACATCTGTTTACTGCCTGCCAGTTTCCTCCTGCCCTCCCATCCTGACTATTGTCATTCATGGAAGAGGTAAACTCCCTACCCTTCCAAAGCAGATGCCAAAGAAAGGCAGAGCTAAAGGACTAGAAGTGATCACTATGACAGAAATAAAATGTGGGTCATACTTATTGCACGGTGGAATGATGAAATAGTCTCACAGCTAGAGTATAGCATTCTTAACACTCTTTTCATTGTTACATTTCATCCATTGTTGCTTTCAGGATGAAACAGAAATCTTAAGTACTATATATTCTCAATATGAAATCAATTTTAAAATGTTCAAATTGTTTCTAGACTGATTTGCTTTAACCCACGTATGTCTTATTACAGACCTCATTACTATATATTTTTTATTGTAGCAATAATTTGTCTGAATAGGATGGAGATTTCTGTAGCAGTATACAAAAAAGACTTACCTACATTTGTCTGTTTTCAATTAGTATCCTCTTTTTGTTTTCTTTACTGCTTGACACTTGATTTCATAATCTTGCTGGACAATCATGTAGTGATGTCTCATTTCAAATCAGAAGGAGTAATAGAATTTGAGGCTTATACAAAATGTTGGCTGAGAAGAGATATTACAGACTTACTTGAATGAAGAAACCAAATTGATGGAATTTCTGTGCCCACTGTGTTATCTAAAACTTTCAGAAAAACGTTTTTCTGTAGTATATAATTTACTCAATGTGAGTGGGGTTTGCAGTGCATTGAAAAGATTTTTCTATCACTTGCTGGCTTTAGAATGATGAGATTTTTAAGTCCTTTGATCCAAAGGCAATTTTTTATGGTCAATATTACAACACAAATATACTTCTTAGTTCAAAAATGGATTGAGTTATACATAGGCTGTAGAAATAAATCGGTGTTTTTGAATATGGCTTCATGTACTAAGTGAATCTAAAGCTTTGAAATATATGTTAACTAAATATGTTTAGGAGCCTCAAATCTAGTATATCAAATTTGCTTTTTAAATGAACTAACTATACATGTTTATACATGAACTGACTATACATGTAACATATACATATACATACATTACATAAATATTGTTAGTTTATATGCACACACACACATGTATTCATTTTCTTTCATGTCATCCAACAATAAAATAACTGGAAAATACATATTCTCACTATAAGAATTTAAATCTTCGATAGGTTAAAATAAGTTTGATTTCTCCCTTCTACTTCTCAGAGCATTATAGTTTTGATAGAACTAATACATGGCCATGATGAGACAAAATAAGACAATTGACATAAGGAAATCAAGCTAGAACTGAGCTGAGATCTTCTTTCCTGCTGGCTAGCATCAATCCTTCCAGAAGGTACTGTATAGGCTGCTAGGGCAGCAAAGACACTGGTGTCCTTATCTAGACATGAACCTTACTAGGATCAAGGACCGTTCCATTTTGTAAAACTCTTCCATTTTGGTTGAACCGTGACAATCCTTAAAACTACAATAATTAGGTTCCTAGACATAAACTAACTTGGTTCTCTAGATTCTTGTTTCCCCTGACCTGTGGAACCCAAGGAATGGCCAATTAAGAAAGATGGGTATTTATCACCTAACTTTCTTTAACTGTATATATGAATGAATTCAGTAAAAGATAGATAGATAATAAATAAATAAATAGGAAAGAATCAAGAAAAATAACAATATTGTTAGAGTGTTTTGTTTCTGTTTGTTGTTTACTCTCTAGATACAAAAATTCTTCAGAATTATCATTGAGAAATGTTTATGCTTTATGTCTAAACAAAACATAAGCTTGAAAAATGGTTTAGCAATTAAAAGTACTTGTTTGGGCTAGAGAGATGGCTCAGAGGTTAAGAGCACTGGCTGCACTTCCAGAGGTCCTGAGTTCAATTCCCAGCAACCACATGGTGGCTCACAACCGTCTGTAATGTTGCCCTTTTCTGGCCTGCAGACAAAACATGCTGTATACATAATAAATAAATAAATCTTTAAAAAAAAAAAGAGTACTTGTTCTTCCAATGGACTCAGGTTCCATTATTACCAGCACCTGGATGGTAGCTCACAACCATCAAGTTCCAGGGAATATGACACTGTTTTCTGGACTCTACAGACGCTGTGCATGCATGGGCTGCACATACAAACATGCAGGAAAAATCACTCGCACCCATAAAATAAAGTTACATAAATAAAACTTTTAAAAAGAAAACAAGAATAACCTCTAAAGCAGAATTGTCTGTCCAGTTCTATGTCTATATGTTTAGAAACACAATGTATTTGTGACTAGGTCAGGAATCCTACGTTGTTCATTTTACAAAAACACATATTAACATAGGCACAAACTTAGTGAATGCAATTATGAAGTTATATGGCAGAGAGTTCTTTAAATTATTTTAGCATGCTTGTCTAATATAATTTTCAAAATTTGCATGTCAAATTTATACAATACTTTATTCAATCACCTGTTTTTTTCAGCGAAGGAACAATGATATAATACTCTTGTATTACTGGGATACAACAACAACAACAACAACAAAAAATAACCTAGCATCATATGGAGCTTACAGTGCAGAACAAGGGGCAGTAATTAACAGATTGATAAATTCTATTATTATCAGACAATAGTGAAGAAAATAAAGCTTAAGTAAAAACAGTGACTTTAGGTGAAGTGGTTCATGAAAACATATTCAAGAAGGTAAAACTAAAGAATTGAGCCAAGTAGATACTAGGTAAATGCATGTCTAGGAGAGGTAAGAGCTTGTGAGCTCTCCTGAGGCCACAATCTATGATAATACAGTTAGAGTGGGTTTGCAGTGCAAAAATAAGATCAAAGATAAGTGAACAACAAAAATTAAATCAGAACCCAGTGCCTTATGCCTGCAAGAGCTTATCTTAAAATTAATAATAGCTAACTTCAAGCCACTTTATCTTAACCAACCATATAAAAGAGAAAGGAACATAGGGGATAAATCCTCATCATTATAGAAGCTCATGATACTCATTCCCATCCTTCATTTCTTCCCCTGGAATCCCTACTTCATGAAGACCATGGCTAACCAAGACAGATAGTTTGAGACAGTTATTGAAGCATAATTGGATATAATTGATCTCTACTCCAAGAATTCAAAGACATTTCCAAATATAACATAAATGTGAATTTTTATATTCTAGATGGGATATAAAATCTTGTGAATTTGTATATCCTAGATGGGATATGCTGACATTTCAGAAACAGCTCTATATTAATGTTCATCAAATACAGTATTCATGGGGATTCCAGGACTCTGGTCAAAATTCACAGATTAACCTAGGGCATTTTTAAATCATGGGTCTTTGTCCCACATGGGGTTATGAAGCTGAATGTGAGGGTCGTGAAAATCTATAAATAGTAAAAGTTTTCTGAACACAATATGACCAAAAATTAATTCAAAATCAAGTGCATAATGAGTCCAAGGTGCTTCTGGCACTCTTTGCCCAGGTCACATGATATAACCTCACTTCAGCCCTGGTTCTAAACATACTACATGTATATTTCACTCTTGTGTGCTAGGACTTTTACTATACATACAAGACTTTCTGCTCTTACAGAAACATTGCAGTTTAATTAAAGGAAACAGAGAATATGTTTATATTACCATTCCTCAGGATATATGAAATTAGTAAATGTTTGGATTAGATTGGATTTAAAAAAAGGCATTTGAGTTGCTGACTTGAGAATAAGATAGAATTTCCAACAATATCTGAAATGGCTCTTCTGTCATTTGTATTATGTAGCTGTGCAAAGCAGGGTTCTCAGCACTAAAGATTAAAAAATCAAGATGTAGCCAGGCGGTGGTGGCGCAGGCCTTTAATCCCAGCACTTGGGAGGCAGAGGCAGGCGGATCTTTGTGAGTTCAAGGCCAGCCTAGTCTACAGAGCGAGATCCAGGAAAGACGCAAAGCTACACAGAGAAACCCTGTCTCGAAAAAACCAAACAAGAAAAAAGAAAGAACACTTTCATTTTAAAACACTTTGGTACTCATGTCATTTTACCATTTAGTAAAAGCAAAAGCAAAGAGGAATATTAATGAGATGCGTGTGTTTGCATCCTTGTTTCTTGTTAGATAAAGAACTAAGCCTTGATGTCTTTAAATAAAGAAGACAGTGTCGGTTTTCAAAGTTGGTCAACATTTTGATTTTCTTTTTTTCCCCATTAGCTCCTTGAGAATTTCATACCATGTGGTTAGATCATAGTTGTTACTTCCCCTCCCTGCTACTCCTAAGTCTTCTAAGACCCACTGCCCTCTGCCCCTCCCTACCCACCCAGCTTCGTATCCTCACCCCTGTTTTTTCAAGACCAAATTGTGCTGCTCAAATATGCTTGATGTGTGGTCTTCCACTGGAGCATGGTTGACTTACCAGTGGCTACACTCTTAGAAGAAACTGATCCTGCCTTTCCCAGCAGCTGACAGTTATCAATAGCTCCACAGGGATTGTTTGCCCAACTGCCCTCTCCACATTGGGTTTTGGTCTGGCTCTGGCTTTCACAAGATTTGTGCATGCTGTTTCAACCACTGTGAGTTAAGCTGCCCTGCTGTGTCCGCAAGATGATGTTTCCAGTTGTCATTCATTGCTTCTGGCTCTTATACTCTTTCTGGCCCAACTTCTTCAATAATCTCTAAACCTTGGGAGGGTTTCCTGCGCCTTTCCTGGATCTTGCTCTGTAGACCAGGCTGGCCTTGAACTCACAAAGATCCGCCTGCCTCTGCCTCCTGAGTGCTGGGATTAAAGGCGTGTGCCACCATCGCACGGCAAAATGAAAGTTTTCGTGAGTCATCAGTAAGTGTTCAACTTTTGTATCAGTTTTAAACACCGATATACCTGCAGTTATGCTGAAGTTCCTTAATCAAAAAGCAGTCATAAATGGGAAAAGCTTTAAAAGCTCTGGACTGAAATATAATAAAAAATAATAATAATGAAGGCCTATAAAACAGACTGAATTCATATACAGAGCCAAAGGGCAAGCAGCCATTTAAGGCAAACAATGATCTTGTTCATTACTGAGTGACAACATCAAGAGCCTGAAGACTTCAATAGAAAGAATATTGATTAAAAGAAGCTTTCCCTGTTATCTGTGCTTTGATGTTGTGATTCAATTTCTTTTGCTGTGTATTGATAATAGCTTTAATAATGATTAAATATGTTAGTATATGCAATAAATTTAAAATAAATGGCAAAGAAATACAATGTAATTACTCCTTACTTTGTAGCACATTACCTTTTCCCTTTGTGTAGGACATCCACTCTTGTGTGTTTATCTTCAGCACTGTTATGTAATAGTGTCTAGTTCAAGAGATTACCAAAAGAATGAACTCACTAACTTAGTGGGACTGAAGACTTAGAAACTATCATAGTCTTTCTTTTTTGCTACAGCAACATCTTTTAGACTTCAATGTATAAAGAACAAAAATGTAACTTTTTAAAATATTTCTAAGAGTACAAGCAGGACTTATGCCTGATGAGGGTCTGTTCTTCATGGAGAGGGCCTTCTGTGTGTCTTGTATAGTGCCTCCAATGTGTCTTCATGGGGTGGCAGTTCTGAGAAGCCTTCATAAGGGAATTGAGCATATTCCCAAGGATGGAGTCCTCATGACTTAATCTTATTTTCCAAGTGACTGTGAAAGTTTTATTCTTGCATAGAGAATGAAATCTCAACATGAAGCTTGGAAGGACCCAATCTTCCAAACCATCCCAGCAAGTGAGATTTGAGTTTATACCTTAAGAGAATACTGTAGAAATAGGATGAGGGGTTTGAATGTCCTTTAGAAAGAAAGCTTCTCCTGGGGGGGGGGGGGGGTATGGAGAGATGGCTCAGAGGTTAAGAGGTCCTGAATTCAATTTCCAGCAACCACATGGTGGCTCACAACTATCTATAATGAGATCTGTTGTGTAGTCAGAACACTGTATAGACAATAAATAAATTAAATATTAAAAAAAAAAAGAAAGAAAGCTTCTCCTGGAATATGCAGACAGCAGGAGATCGGCACCAGTAAATCAGAGGGAGTGAAGAGGAAGAAAGCACCAGTGGAATCAAAGAAAGATAGAGACCAGGACACAGTGACCTTGGGGGTTACATTAAGGACTCTACTCTGAAAAGGAGATGGACATACTAAAGAGACTGGAGAATAGTTATATGATTTTCTTGGGTTTCAAAAAGTAATATTTTGACTTTGACTTTGAGAATAAGACAAAGCGAGCCATGCCTGGATGAAGGCAAGAAAATCCAGGGAGAGACAGCAGTAGGGACAAAGAGAATAAAGATCTTTTTAAATACACTGCATGAAACAAATATTAGGAGGGCAAATATTTGAAGCTGAGCACACTAACACATGTCTTTAATGCCTGCATTTATTTAGGGAGTAAAAGCTGGGGGATTTCAAATCCAAGGACACCCTACGTTACAAAGTAAGGGACTCTTTCACTAAGTAAAAAATAAAGTTAAATAAATAAAATTAAACTGCAGAGATGCTGTAGAAATAAATGCAGGGAGCAAAAATGGCCAGGAAATGGGAAAACAAAATTTTGTTTACCAACATGACTATCGTTGGAAGCATTGACTATAGTAGTTCAGCAGAATACCAAGCTAAGAAAAATCCACTTGGAATGAATCAAGAAACAATGTCAGAAAGGGAATTGGAAGAAAGTATCATAGATTGAGACTGACAAAGATGATCCCTTATAGAGGACACAGGTGAGAAGAACATGCTTTAAAGTTTGCACAAAAGGGAAGAAGGGATGCTAGAGATGCACTTACATTCTTTGACACAGTCTACTGAGCAAAACTAGTCAAGTGGTCTCAGCTAAGTACAAGAGAGTAAAAAACCCTTGGGAGAAAAAAGGCCCTTGGAAGGCAGCAAAAATCCCCTAGACACTGGGTACATGAAGAAGATTATGATAGACAGGTGTAGGTAATTCACTTCCTGCTCTGATGCTAAAGTCAGCCTTTTACTTGCAAATTTCCCCTGTGCTTGGCTTACTAAGACTCCTGCGAGTCAAGTGAAAATATGTCAAGTGCATCTTAATTTTGAAAAAGGAAATGGAGTAAGAATCACAGTGGTTCATCTGAACTTTAACCTGCACTGCAAATGTCTTAATAAAAGAAACACTTTCTTTTCTTTTCTAACCCTTGCTAACTTCTCCATGTCTTGGGCTTCCTGGCTTTATTACACTGTAGCTCAGATGCACTTGCTGGTTTTCATGTTCACCCATCCTAGCCCCCACACCTCAAAACTCAGCATCCATTGGGTTATTTCTGTTTTATTTTGTTTGTCTGTTGTTTTTGAAATAGTTCTCACATAGCCTAGGCTAGCGTCACATTGCAACTGAAAATTCAGTGTGACTATAACTGTAGGAGTTTACCTATATTCCTCACTACTCATACCACAGCCATGATCAGACTGTAATCAGAACCCCAAGACTTCACAGCCCTGCTCTACATAATTTATGATCCATGCATCCTTTAGCCCCTAAAGGTTGGAACCATGAAAATTTGGCTTTTGCACTCCGTCATTAAAATTTTATTAATAAACTTTAATAAATTAATAAAGATTCCTTGAATGGATGACTATTTGCCTTTGTTTTGCCGTGTTTAATCTTTTGGTTTTTCATCACATGTAGATTTTTCCTAATCCAACTGTTTTGATTTCTACAGGACCAGTGTGAGATGTTGTATCAAATGTTATCTTATATTCCCCAGCATGACCAGTGCTCTGAGCATCCATTTTTCTTTTTGTTAAGTCTAATAACTCTTTGAATAATTAGTATTTAAACCATTAAAGTCTTTTTCTTGGCAAATTACCAAGATAATAATAAAACCACAAAAATGTCTTTTCTCCTGTGCCTTAATAAAATACAATTAAAATTTAATAAAAGCTCTGAATTTCCATTTATCAAATTCTGCACATCCTGAGGGAGGTAGCACCAGTGTTACAACTAGACCAATTAAATAGACAGTTGCGGTTAAACTCTTTAATCCACATAAAGGTGAGCATAATTCTGTGCTTAACATTCCAGAATTGCTCATAGTGTTTTGAACAGAATGTCCATTTTTATTCAGTCCTGTCTGTGTTACAAAGAGTTCTTACTGATTATGCTTGCTAATCTAATAATGATGATGTTTCTACCATGCTTCCTATGTTGTCCATTTTTCTTCTAGATAATTAATAAGCTAAAGCCAGTATTGTAAACTGTATCTCCCCTCACATAATTTAACACCATTGTTGCCACAGAGCAGAAATATTAAATAAATAAAAGAGGGAAAGGAACATATATTTCTAATTACAAAAGACTTTTTTCAAATATCGAAAATATCCATGAAAGATTTTTTGCAAAATCATGCAAATATTTCGTTTTTATAAAATGTGGAAAATATATTGCTGAAAAACAAGTTATCTTTCTTTTGGCATCACTCCAAAAATAATCAAAGACTGAAAAGTCATAGGCTTCTTTGTCAGATATTTTGGGACATTGTCTTGCACCCTGTAAGTTGCTTTCATAAACACATATATTTACATAAGTTTGAATACTTGTTAGGTTTTTAAATCCTAAAATGTATAAATTGCACCTGAAACTGCAGAAACAATTTGGGATCATTCCTTCTCTCTACATTAGCTGGTGGTTCCTGAGGGAAGGAAGTACATATGTTGTGGTTTGTTTTGACTAACCACGGGATAGACCTGACCACTGCTTAATAAGACATTTAAAATTCTAACTTGAAGGATAGGTTTCATATTTCAAGCTCAATAAATCATGGTTACAGTTCCCAATGTAGCCATTTATCTGGGACTTAAAAGAACCAGCAAAAAATCCAATGTAGATTTCCTTTTATTATTAATTTGTATGTTTTCATGTCCAAAAAAGACAAAACTGACGGCTTTGAAATGTAATCTTCATAGAATTATAAAGAAAATCAAAGGAGTAGTATTTTAATTCTCAATATATGTTTTGAGGATGGTTAGTGAGGATGGTTAGTAAATTTTTTTTAATTGTTGTTAATCATTGGTTCTCATTTCTTTAAAAAGCTATGATTCAATATATCCTTAAAATATCAGTATGGGGTACTCAGCATGTAACTATTCAAAATAATTTTAATTGATAACTTTTATGATGGGGCTGGAGTGATGGCTCTGTAGCTGAAAGCATTTGTAAAGGACCAGTGTTAGGTTCCTAGCACCCACATGATGGCTCAATTTTGAGGAAAAAGAAAATTCTCCTATCTATCTCCTTATAACTCCAGGTCCAGGAGGTCTGATGCACCCTTCTGACCACCCACACACCAGACACATATTTGATGCATATACATACATGTAGGCAAACACTCATGCGTATAGAATTAAAAAATGTCTAATTTTTAAAATTCATCAAGTTTTATTTTTAATAAGTGAAAACACTACCTAGGGTATGTAATTGGCATGAATGCAGAGGAGGAAAACTGAAAATTATTTTGAAACTAATTAAAACATTGCCACTCATTTAATAGCCAATAAAGTAATTAAAACGGTTTTACTCTCTTTTATTTTTTAAATATGCTATTGAAACTTTTAATGTTAATTCCAGGAAAAGGAAAATATTGTGACATGTATTTTGCTTCCTTTCCATCTGATGAAAATTATGTTTAGAGCTAGTTCAACTCTTCCAAATAAATAGAGCCAACAGCTTTCAAATCTCTTTCAGCATTTGTATTTAGTCATTAGTTCTTAATTCCTTATTTATACATATAAATCATTATATATATATATAATATCTCAATATTTTACATATACTATCTATCCAACGAAATACTACATTATTTGCATACCTAAGTCAATTCATTAACTTTCTTGGGATAATTGAACTCAAGATTCCTTTGGACCCAGAACTCCTTTAATAGAGAAAAATAATCAACCATCTGCAGCCTCAGAATTATTTTAAAAAATACTTTCTTGTATATTGAAATACTCTTTTCAATGCACTTTAAAATGTGGCTAAACACTTTCTTAAAAATTTCAAGTAAGATGATTTCAAGATTAGACAGATTTTTTTTTTGTTTGCTGTTTCAAAGGCTACATAATTTGGAATTTTCCAATTGCAATCTTTTACTGCAATCTGGTTGTTCTTCATCTTAACTAGGCAGCTCAGAGAGCAAATTAGAAAAGTGGGTGTCTGCATGCACAAAATGAACCAGAATAGCTGGCTGGGACGAATAACAGGTACCAAACATGGAATAGTGGCAGGGGTGGGGGGAGGGGGGAGGTGACCTAGAAAAACCACAGACACAGAAGCTTCATGATGTAATATTAAATGTATGTTTAGTAAAGTTCATTCAAACATTTTCATGAGCAAGTCTTAATAAATATTTTAGTTTCCTGGAAGAGAACTAAATTCGGACTACTACAGAATTTAAAGGAAAATATTTCAGACATATAATGACTTTTTTTTTTTTTTTACTTTTGAGTTCATTGCACTTCCTGTGCAGACTTTTGAGGTACTTACAAATTCACTAGGTGCTTTCTCCATAGAGAATATACTGTGTTCTTAGTAGGGAAAGTAACACTTAGTATGGCTGATGTCCCTATTAGACACCTTCTGATACACTGCAACCCTTGACTCAATTTTGAGGAAAAAGAAAATTCTCCTATCTAGGGCAACCTACTACAAAGACTGGCTTATAGAAATTTGGGCCTCTCTATCTGGTTGTGCCTAAGATTTTATCAGTAATGTCAAACCTACCCTTTCCTCTGTCCACAGACAATAGTCATCTGGGGTGGCACACCAAAGCCTTTTCCATTACTATTAGGACAATCAATCGGAATAGTTTACACTCCAGACTATTTCAAGGCCAAGGCTAGACTTCACCTGGTCTTAGCTTTACACAACTTCACTTTCCTGTCCTGCTGACCTCAAAGCCCTCTCCTCCTCCATGGGCATATCTTAAGGTTGTCTATTAGGGAAACTAATATACAGTAATAGATTTCCTCATATAAATAAGGATGGGAAAAAAATAAATCTTTTGAAAAGTGAGAGCTACTTTTAACTTAATAGTACCATATGTCAGGTACTGGGTAAAAAACGTATAAGCAACCATGTATGATTTTTCAAAATCCTAATAAATATTATTATTATTATTATCATTTCCAATATCCCTATCCTAATTCATAGATACAGAAATGAAATTTTTGAGTGAGTAGGTAATTTTTACAAGGCTCTCAGCTAATTGAAGGACTCAGGCTTTCTTAACCCAGAGGCTATTGTTCTGAACATGTTCCTACAAAATTAGTAACGAAATGAGTCATTCTAGAACACAGATTCTCAGGCTGAGAAGATAACTCAGTCTGCTGAAAAATCAGAAAGCTCTGCTCATACAATCCCCAGAACCTTTGCAAAATTCTGGAAAAGGTGGCATGCCCCTGTAACATAGTGCTGGGGATGGGCATGGTGACAGGGTGGCTTTCTGAAACTCCTTTGCTTGTCAGCCTAACTATAACAGCGAGCTTAAATTCAGTACAGACCTGCTCTCCCATAACAAAGGAAAAGAGTGACCAAGGAATGACCAAGGAAAAGATACCTGACATCTGCATTTGGCTTACACATGTACACACAGAGAAAGACACATATATACACATTCGCACATACATACACACATACACAATACACACACACACACACACACACACACACACACACACACACACACACACTGAATTCTTATAAAAAGATGGTTAGGGAAAAGTAGACCTGAGTCATATGGGAAATTTTTGAGCAATCTTTGTAACATCCCTGTAATCATAAATAGTGTTCTAAAAATAATGTATCTCTTTAAGTCAAATAACTCATGCTAAAGACTTTATACCATAGATAAAGTTTTCTAAAAGGAAGCCACTGGCAACTATAAACTGTGAATGGGAGATCCCAGTGGACACCCAGAGTGTAAGAGGTGGAGTACAAGGTTGTACACCTGTACCTCTATGAAGGAAAATCACCTACCTGTGAACAGAACCTAAAGTCACACACACAGTGCAATACTGTCCATTATCAAGGAGGAAAAACGTTTGGAAATGTTCTACAGCATGAATGAGTCTTGAAGATAATTGTGCTAAGTGAAATAAGACAGTCTTTAAATAAGTTAGTCTTTTTAGACTAACAACTCCAGTTCTTTGAGGTACTTGGGGCAGTTAAAACCATAGACAGTACATGGAAAGGCAGTCGGGGACTGGGATACTGGAGATGGGAAGAGGGTTTTTAATGGGGGCAAATATTGTGGACACAGATGGTGGAGCTGGTAGTCCAGCCCCCTGAATATACTTAATATCCCAGAGTGTATACTTAAATTTCTAATATATAGTATCTTTGCATATGTATATTAACTATAATAAATGGTGCTAAATACCAAAATAAATTAATATCTCAAAATTTCCTTGCAAAGAACCAATGATACATTTTCATTCTCTTTCAGACCTCTTAGTTTTTGTAATGGCACAAAAAATAAGTCAGGAATTTAAGAATAAGATGTTGAATTAAGAACTCAGCAGGCAAAGCCGGGCGGTGGTGGCGCTCGCCTTTAATCCCAGCACTCGGGAGGCAGAGGCAGGTGGATCTCTGTGAGTTCGAGGCCAGCCTGGGCTACCAAGTGAGTTCCAGGAAAGGCACAAAGCTACACAGAGAAACCCTGTCTCGAAAAACAAAAAAACAAAAAAAAAAAAACAAAAAAACAAAAAAACAAAAAAAAACAACAACAACAAAAAAAAAAACAAAGAACTCAGCAGGCCGAGATTTATATTCAAGAAAACACAGAAACGCTGTGACTTCATAGAGAAATATGGAATTATTTCCTTCTTTTACTTTCATATATATGTACTCTGTTTGCATAATTTCCCACTCCCTCTATTCCCTTCATCCCCTTCTATGCCTCCTCTCCTTTTCAAATTCATAGCTTCTTTTTCTCCGTTATTTTCATACACACATATAAGTGAATATACAGTCAACCCTCTGAGTCCATTTAGTCTTGCTTGCACATATGTTATTAGTGATGACCACTTAGTATGGGTTAACCAATTAGGGGGCTCATCATTAGGGAAGACTGATTCTCCCTTTCACAACAGTCATTTATTGCCCATAGCTCTTCATCTAGAGATGAGATCTTGTGAGATTTCCCTCATCACATTGGCATGTATATTGTTGGTGGTGTTGTTCAGATCTTGTTTAGAAACAATATTGAGAGGTCCTGAAAGTAGCTTCCCTGTTATATACAGAAGATACCACCTCATAGTTCAGTTATTCTGGCTTTTAAAGTCTTTCTACAGCCTCTACCACAATGTTCACTGATCCATAGGTATGGCAGTTTTGTTGTAGATTTATTGACTGGGCCTGGACATGCTATGGTCAGTTATTCTCTGTATTTTGACTAGTTGGGGTTCCTGTAATGGTCTTGGTGTGTTGGTAAAAGAAGATTCTTCAATGAGGAGTGAGAGCTCCATGTTTCTCTGGGTATAAAGATAAGTTTGAAGAATTCAGTTAGAGATTGCATTAACTTAGGATACTGGTAGTAGTAGTAAGTTTTCTTCTATGTTCCATGGCCTCACCAGCCACAGGTATTTGGATAGGTTTACAGTACCAGGCATAAATTCCCTCTTATTGAGAGGCCTGTAAGTACAACAGGACAGCTGTTGGTTACCAATAATGTATAAATGCCACTATTGCACTTAGGCATCACATATGAATAGGGTGATTGATTAATTTTCTCCCTGGACATCTTTTACAGCACCTTCTGGTACTATAGAAAAGCTAGGAATTTAATGGCACTCTCATACTTTTTATTCATCCAACTTTCTATTCACTGTTCCAGGAATGAATAGATGCAAACATGGACAAAAGGTGCTCAAACATCGTGCGTGCCTGTGCCCCTGGAAGAAGCCTCCACTATACAGTCTGTCTATACTTTTTTTCCAACTACAACTCATGATAGATAATACATGGGTTCTTTTCCCTGGAGCTGTTTGTTTATGTCTAATCTAGTGGCTAACTTTGTCCTCTGATACCCAGTTAAGTTCATTAGGGCACATAATATATTGGGGTACACAATGTATTACATTTCCCCATTTTTGTCCAAAATAATAAAAGGTTATAAATGTAATAAAAACTGTATACAATAAGTACAGTAAGTATATACAATATATATAATCAAGAGTTACATTAACATTGTCCAGTCCATTAACATTTGACAGATTCTGAGAAAATCCTCTGTTATTTATCCTATTTTGGTGAGTCCAAATACCTAATTCACTTTCTATCCTAACTTGTATTACCAACTGAAAACTATCTTTTGTGTCCTGCTTGTCCATTTTGGACAGCATACTGTCAGCAGTCAAGGCAAGGGCACTTTCTTGCCCGGTGACTAACTTTTGCCACAATGAGAGTAAAATTCCATAAGGAGTTTCTTCAATGCCCATCATCTTTTCTGAAGTATATTGGTGCTGCCAGGAGCAAGCAGACTTGTCTCACTGTCATTAAAAAAAAAAAAATCTATGTTATTAAAATATCTTAAATGCCATGTTCTGTAGATTTTTGTAGTGTTTGAAGATCTGTCTATCTAAAATATATTTCTGCTTGACTTTGAAAACACACCTAATATGACTATAAGTTTGATTGTAATGATTAAGTACTAACTTACATTTCTTTATTATCCTAAATAGTTGTTATAATAACTTTAAAGGACTAGCAATTTGGATTACATTGTTAAATGAGCTGTAAAGGTACAATACCTTGAACAAGATTAGAAATATATGTATAATATTTTCTAACAAAATCAATCTCAAATTTGTATCAATTATATATGATTTGTGTACAATATACAAAAATCAAATCCAGGCTGGGCGGTGGTGGCGCACGCCTTTAATCCCAGCACTCAGGGAGGCAGAGGCAGGTGGATCTCTGTGAGTTCAAGGCCAGCCTGGTCTCCAAAGTGAGTTCCAGGAAAGGTGCAAAGCTACACAGAGAAACCCTGTCTCGGGGAAAAAAAAAATCAAATCCAGTGTAAAATAGATAATCCGACACCAACCACACCCGAGTCCATCTGCCATTCATTGTCTTTGTTGTCAGCTGCTATAAATTCTAGCATGTTTTCGTGGTCTAACATCAGAGTCTGATAAATCTCTGCCTCTCAGAGCCACTGTGTTGGGCCATCCCACCCCTACTTTTCTCCAGGGTACTCTTGAGCAGGAGCAGCAGGAAATATTAGATAGAAATATAGCTAAAGAGAGACAGACAGAAACACAGGATAGCCTCAGGAGGGCCTGGATCCTAATCCATCCGGCCCTGTTTCTGCCAAAGGACTTTTAAAGGAATGCCAAGGAGAGGAACAAAAGACCTCCCCCTAGGCACAGCCAAGTGCAGATCCATCTAACCATCTGGCAACCTTGCCCATCATCAAATCATCCCTTTACACAGCAGCTCTGCTGTGTCAGGCAAACTCCAATCTCACAAGGAAACTTCTGTGGGCTCCCACAAACCACAAACCCTCTTCCCTAGAAGAGATTATCTTCACAGCCACTTCTTCTCCCTGCCACTTGCCTCATCAAACTTCTTCCAAACTGACCTTTGCCAATGCTTTCTTGTAACACGATGGTCCTGGCAATTGTTCTCTGAACCAGCAGCGGTAAACCCTTCGTCCCTGGTAGCAGCATCACCACAGTCACCAACACGATGAGAAGCAGCCAGCAACTCGGAGCAGCAGCCACTGCCTCCACGGTCCTGCTACCACAGTTTGTGGCCCAGCCCCAGCTGCAGCTTCTCCTCAGCAAGTCTCCCAGGCTAGCTTCAAACTAGGGATCCTCCTGCCTCCACCTCCCTCAGCAAATCCTACCTGCATGTGCCACCACAACTGGCCGAGTACAGCTCGGGCCTGAGCTGGGGACTGCAAGGCCACAGGTAAGTGGCTTTTTCATGAATTTGTCGCCAGATGTAAGAAGAATTATTAGATGGTCTTATTAATAATAATAAAAAAAACCTGGAGCCAGATACTGGGGTGAAAGCTGAAAGATCAGAGAAACAGAACAAGCTACAGCCAACCTAACCTCGCCAACTCCTCAGCCAGTCCTGATTCCATGAATCCTCAGACTAAAAGTCTCTGAGTCCTCACCTTTGAGGGTCTCAGTTGAACTGCTGCTCAGTTCCTGTCTCTTCATGCCTTATATCATTCTCCACCCAACCATGTCACTTACTGGGATTAAAGACGTGCGTGCTTTCCAAGCAAAGGCATGAGATCTCAAGTGCTGGGATTAAAGGTGTGTGCCACCACCACCTGACTCTGTTTCCAGTGTGGCTTTAAACTCACAGAGATCCAGATGGATATCTACCTCCCAAGGAATAGGATTAAGGGTGTGTGCCACCACTGTTTGGCCTCTATGTCTAATCTAGTGGCAGACTCTGTCCTCTGATTCCCAGATAAGTTTATTAGGGTACACAATATTTTGGAGTACACAATCTGTACCACAGATCTGGACTAGATTGGAGAGCCTGCTGATAACCTGAATGAGTTGACCACTAAGACTCCTGTGTAGATGGTGAGGGTGAGGTGGGGTTACTTGGTCTTTCCTAACCCAGGCTCCCTCCACTCCCTGGTTAGAGACAGAACATACTAGGCGAAGACCTGGGACTTACAAATTCTGAGTATGGTTCCTTCTCACTGCTAGCCTCCAGGCTTCTAAATGCCTCAAGAGCCAGCAAGGAACCCAGATCCCCTAGGACCCCCTGAAGCCCCAGTGCAATCAAGCCACCAAATGCATCCAGGCCCTACAAGGAACTCATGTCGCCTAGTGCACCCAGGAGTCCCAGTGCAACCAAGTCTTGGAATGTATCCAGGTCCCCCAAGTGACCAGATCTCCAAACACCTGGAAACAGTAAAATGGAAACAGTTGCCCTCGGTCCCCAAGGGAGTCCTGCTGGTCATGGTTCCCTAGGTACTCTGGTTCCTTCAGACACTCCAGAGCTGCAAGTTTTCCCAAATGCTCTGAGATGCCTGCACAGGGAATGCTTCATGTACACCATGAGGACTTGAGTGCCAGAGTACCAGATCAAGGTCTGACTCTCTTGTCCTCCTCTCCCCAGCCAGAATAGCCACTCTCCCATCAGCCCCCTGCATAGTTAACTGTAGGAGGCCATATTCAGGTTCCTAGTCGCTTTACCTTGCAGGTCCGCATAGAGAAGATGATTGCACCACTGGCCTGAGTGCAGGTGTCTGAGATGGTCTGCACTTGGCTGTGCTGGGGGAAGTCTATCCCTTGGCATTTCTATAAATAACCTAGGGCAGAGACAGTCTGGGCCTGTTGGAGTAGGTTCCAGGCTCTCTCAAGGCTATCCTATATTTTCTGTTTATCTCCACAATCTAAATCCTTCTATCTAATATTTCCTGCTGCTCTCACTCAAGAAAACTCTGGGGAAGTGTGGGGTTGTTGGGTAGCCACCCTGCAGTTAACCAGAATCCCCCACTCCCTGTGTTGATACACTGGCGTGGGCAGCTAGAGACAATTGTAGAACGGGGACATATATGCAGGCAGGACTGGACTCCACACTCTCTTCAACCCAGGAATACCCTGGATCTATGCAACAGCCCCACGGGGGCTCATGGGCAAATATATCAGGTCTCCCAGTGAAACCCTGAACTTTCTACTGAAGCTTTTTTAGTCCCTGGAATATCAAGACATATCCATCCTCTCTTCATCCCTCCTTGGCATCTTGATTTCTAGAGTGCTCTCTGTCTCTCTGTGTCTCTGTGTCTCTGTCTGTGTGTGTCTGTGTCTGTCTGTCTTGGGGGGGGGTTGTGTAGAGCCAGCCTTTCTATTCATCATATTGACCTTGACCTTGTGTTCCAGGCTAGGGCCCAAGGGTCTTTCTCTGACCTCTTCTTATCGTCCCAAATCTGTTTCAGGACCCAACAGGCCAAATACAATCTGTAAAATACCCAGAGTTTTCAAAAAGAACTACCTGAAATGTACAGATGCCCTGGAGCTGGTGTTGGGTCTGGCCACATGTTGGCTCCGTATTTATCACTGCCTCTGCCAATATATATTCTGAGTGTCCCAGCACATCCAGGGAGAAGAATTCCACCACCACCACCCCGCCCCATCCCAAATTCATCCCCAGCCTGGAAACTTCTCTCCATGCTGGTCAGGCATGTAAGGGTATGGGGCTTAGTCCCCAAGAAGAGATCCTGGATGGCCAAGGCCCACAGCAGCTGCCAACCCTGGTCAACCACAGCTGTTGAAGCCACACCTGAGGCAGCAGTAGCTGAAGGTGCAGCCTCAGCGCAAGCTCCAGTTGCCACCTTCGATGCAACCTGAGGCTCAGAGGACGCTCAAAGCTCAGACCCATCTACAGAGGAGCTCTGCCCAAGAGTCCTTCAAGACCTGGTCACTTCTATAGGCCTGGTGAGACGTCTTCACCATACCCAACCTCACTCAACTCTGCACTAAGAACTGTTGGTTCAGGCCAAGAAATGAGTGTTTCAAGGAAGAGGTGGCTTTGCAGACAATGGCTGGGACATTGCTGAATCTGAGGTATTGGGGGAATGGGTCCTACTGTGTCCTAAGGACCACAGGTCATATCCTGGTGTGGGTGCATGGAGTTCAGCAGCTCCGCCGAGCTTTGGAGTTTGTATACCTGCCAACTTAACTGTGCTGTGCCTGAGGTTTTATTTTCGTCTTTTAAGTAGAGGGGGGCTGTCCTGAAGCTCCTAGCACTCCTCTGTCCTCCTCCCAGAATGTAGGGGTTACAGGCACATGCCACCGCTGCACCCAGATAAGTTTGCTTTTTTGATACTGGGTCTACATCTATGTTACCAGTTTTCTATGAACTGCTTCCTTTTGTCCCCCAATTGCTCTTTTCTGAGAGGAGGAGTGGATTGGACAGAGAAGTGAGGTGGGGAGAAGGGATTGGGAAGAGAGGAGGGAGAGGAAACTAGTCAAGATGTATAAGAGAGAAGAATAAATAAAAGAGAAAAACATTTGTCACCAGAGTTTTCGCTTTCTTTCCTTTTTTATTTTATTTTATTTTATTTATTTGTTTGTTTGAGACAGGGTTTCTCCGTGTAACAGCTCTAGCTATTCCAGAAATCGATTTGTACACCAGGCTGGCCTTGAACTCACAGAGATCCTCCCACCCCCAACTGACTCTGCCTCTTGAGTGCTGGGATTAAAGGTGTATGCTCCTACCACCTGGCTCATGGAGTTTTCTTTCTCCAACTAAATAGGATCAAATTTTGTTGTATTTGAAATAGTTATGTAAATGGCAATGTTTCCTTATGTAGCCCAGGCTGGTCCCCAGGTTCTGGCTATCCTCCTCCTGCGTCCTGAGTACTGAAATTCCAGATGTGTGCTAAATGCCTGCGCTACTGCAAACTTGTTTTTATAACTAATGTATCATTTATCCTATTTCATTAAATAATGTGGGTTTTTTTTTACGGGTATTTTACTAGTTTGCATTGCAAAACATCAAAACTTTAAAAACACTGGGAGTTGAGACAGCAGTCACTGAAGATTGCTTGGTGTGGTACTGGAAGAGTGGTTCAATGTGTCAGGGCAATTCTTGCTTTAACAGGAAAGCTAGGATCAGTCCCCGGCTCCCACCACCTGGCTCACAACCATCCATTTGGAACCCCAGTCCCTGGGGATCTGAGTCCATCTTCTGGTTTCTAGGGCCCTAGGCATATCCCATGTACACACACGTGTTGGCAAAACACTTATGCACACAGAACCCAAGAACAGATTGTTGGGTCAGGCGGTGGTGTCGTACACCTTTAATCCCAGCACTCAGGAGGCAGAACCAGGCAGATCTCTGTGAGTTTGAGGCCAGCCTGGTCTACAAAGTGAGATCCAAGACAGGCACCAAAACTACACAGAGAAACCCTGTCTTGAAAAAACAAAAAATAAACAACAACAAAATAACAACAAATCACTGTTGGTCAACCTTGAAACCTAGAATTTGGTTCCTAGCACCTTCTTCAGGAACCCCATAAATGCCTGTACCTCTAGTTCCAGGGGCTCTGAAACCCATTTATATGCTAGGGGCACCCACACACATGAGGCAGGAGCACACAAACATAAATATAAATGAAAAGGAACCAGTGATAAAAAAAAAATGGCTTAAGCTTAAGTATGGTAGCTCACGCCTTTAATGCCAGGATTTGTGACTGAAGCAGGCTAATCTCCAGGTCAGCCTGCTCTTTATACCCAAAGCCTTATTTTAAAAAAAGAAAAAAAAAAGTCAGGCATGGTGGTGCACGTCTTTAATTTCAGCACTTGAGAGGCAGAGACAAGAGCTCTGTGAGTTTGAGGCCAACCTGGTTTATACAGTGAATTCCAGTGTAGCCAATGATAGCTAGAGAAATTCTGTCTCAAATCTCTCTCTCTCTCTTTCTCTCTCTCTCTCTCTCTCTCTCTCTCTCTCTCTCTCTCTCTCTCTCTCTTTCTCTCATAGTATGGTCATTGTATATAGCTCTCAAGAATGACCCAAACATTCTGCCCGAGGCCAACCCAGGGAAAACTAATCCTGGGAAACCCAACAACTTGGAGGTGTTGGTGAGATTGCCCTACTGATCAACCTGCTCTGGTGAGATCCATTCGGGAGAGGTTTCAGAAGCCTACAGTCTGCAGTCTGAGGAAATACGATCAGCTGAGGAGCAAAACACAACCTGAGAACACAAAAGAAGGAGCCGCCCAGCCTCGGAACCAGATCACCAGAATCATAAGCCCACCCTATACCGACTGGAAACAGGTAAGCCCCCATCTCTGGACCTGCAGACCACGTCTCTAGCCCCTAGGCCCCAGCCATCAGAGCCCCAGGGACCAGGACCTTTCCCTCCTCCCCCACCAAAAAACAAACAAAAAAACAAAAACAAAAACAAAAAAACCAAACTGGGAACCCAACAACTACTGGAGCCATAAGCTTACCCTGTACCAGTTGGGAACAACTGCTCCCTGAGACAGAACTTTATAAAGCTCTTACTGGCCTGGAAGTCAGAGATATCCCTGCCTCTGCCACCTGAGTGTTGGGATTAAAGGAATACTATACCAGGAAAGTTTCAGCAACTTATCCCTGGTTGACCTCAAAGTCACTCTGTAGCCCAGCCTGCCCTTGACCTTGCAATTCTCCTATTGCATGCCGCTTCCTAAGTAGCAAGGGTTACAGGTCTGTGCCCCCAGGCCTGGCTCTTAAGAAGCCTTTTTTTTTTTCCTTTTTCTTTTTCTTTTCTTTTCTTTTCCTTTCTAATACTATTCAGTTCTACATAACAGCCACAGATTCCCTTGTTCTCCCCCTTCCTGCCCCCTCCCCTTCCCCCCAGCCCCCCCCCCATTTCTACCTCCTCCAGAGCAAGGGCAAGGCCTCCCTTGAGGACTAAGATCGACCTGGTAGACTCAGTCTAGGCAGGTCCAGTCCCCTTCTCCCAGATTGAGCCAAGCGTCCCTGCATAAGTCCCAGGTTTCAAACAGCTAACTCATGCAATGAGCCCAGGACCTGGTACCACTGCCTAGTCCCTTCTGGACAAGAGTGCCCATCCAAGAGGCCTTTTATAACATTGGGAGTATATGATTATTCCTGTCACTTGAAAACCTAGAAACTCATGGAGAGTTTTGTCTGTTGTTTCTTAACCATTTGTTGCTTTGTGAGGCAGGGTCTTCTGTAGCCCAAGCAGCATTTGGAGCTGCTGTGTAGTCAAGGCTGGCCTGGGAATCCTGATCATCCTTCCCTCACCTACCAGGCAATATAGGCCTGCTCTACCAAGTTAGTTTGCACCTGGGTTTTTTGTTTGTTTGTTTGTTTTTTCTGTTCTTTGACACAGGGTTTCTCTGTGTAACAGCATTGTCCATCCTGGATCTCACTTTGTAGACCAGGCTGGCCTCAAACTTACAGAGATCTGCCTTCCTCTGCCTCCCGAGTGCTGGGATTAAAGGTGTGGGCCATCAAATCCAGTGGGGATAATTCCTATAATGTTTCAAAAACATGTTACTACACTGTAAAGCCCCCTAAAATTGGACACCGCGGGGTCTTTAGTGCCTGCAGGACGTACATGTTTTAAGTTTGCATTTCATGATGTTCTATGAGAAGAATAAAAATCATAGAATAAAAAAATTCAGTAACAAAAAGCCAGGTATGGTGGCTCACATATGTAATCCTAGCATGGAGAAGGCTCATCAAGACCTCTGCAAATCACAGGACAGTGTGACCTACAGACTGATGTTCTGCCTTAGCAAAACAACAGAACCCAAAAAGATGAGGTATAGTTCAGTGGGCAGAGTGGGCCATCCTCAGCAGCGTCCAATCTACTGTGTGGTGGGCCATGCTGCTATTTGTTAATAATCCCAACCCCTGTAGATCATCACCAGCTACAAAGAAAGTTTAAGTTCAAGGCCAGTTAAAAAATAATAAGGCCCCACCTTAAGAAATAAAAAAAAGGTGTGGAGCAGTGGTGGGGCACACCTTTAATCCCAGCACTTGGGAGGCAGAGACAGGCGGATCTCAGCATTCCAATACAGCTTGGTCTGCTGAAGAGCTTAATAAAGGCACACTCAAGGGAACTAGGCTTCTAATCTCAGTGTGGGTAAGGCAGGGGGATCAGAAGCTCTCAATCATCAGCAGTCATACAGTGAGTTTGAAACTAGCCTGAGCTAAAAAACCCCATGTCAAAGTTATACTCTCTCAGAGAATACGAAACTTCGGAGGGAAATTTTGGGAGAAAACAAAAAGAATTAGGAGATCCAGTTTTCTGAGCAATGACCCAGCTAATTAAGGATTTGCCACCAAATCTGAAGACCTAATTCTTTCCCCCCTCAGGATATCCACGATGGAAGGATAAATGCAACATCCACATGTTGTTCTCTGATCTCCACATGTGGGCCCTAGAATGAGTGTGTTCAGAATACATACACAATATAAAAATAGGTAAACATAAATAAAGGATTTCTCTGTGTAGCCCTGGCTGTCCTGAAATTGTGCTGTAGACCAGGTTGGCCTCAAACTCATAGAGCTATGCCTGCCTCTGCCTCCCGAGTGCTGTGATTAAAGGTATGTGCCACCACAGACTGGATGCTTGTTTTTAATTATATATATTATCATCATAAAGTGTTTTGAATAAATATATTTTCTCCTTTGTTTATATTTTACCTGGTATTGAGGATTTATCCCAGGATTTCCCACAAAGCTGAAAAAGTGCTCTGTCACTAAGCCTTACCAAGTCCTGCTTGGTTAATTTTGCAATAATTTGATATTGTAGTTTATTTTAATCCTCTGTAGATGTCAAGAAAATGTCCTGGGAGTTGGCCCAGTAAACTGAGGTCTTCCTTCACCAAGGTTTCCAGAACAAGTAAAAGATCACATGCAGCTTCCATGTCACTGCAGGCAGAAGTGGGAAACACTTGGGAAACAAGCTGACCGGTCCCAGGTATGGACTGACAGCAGTCAATTCCCTCACAAAAAGTGTATCAGTAGCTGTGTCCTTAACAGTTATTCAGTGCAGGACCAATCTGTGAACAGATAAGCCACTATCAGGCCTGAGTCTTGAGCGCTGTGTACAGGAGCTTGGAGGCAACTCTGGGACCCGGGCACCTCTAGGGACCTGGACTTGGGCTCTTCGTGGCCCAAGTAGTGGAGCTGGGTGGTGGTGGTATCATGGCTGAAAATATTCACAACCAGAAAGTGCTAAGGCTGAGCCAGCCTTCCCCCATCAAGAAGGGGTAGTCAGGCTGGGTGTGGTGGGGCATCCTTTCACCTCAGCACAAAGGAGGCAGAGGCAGGTAGATCTCTGTGAGGTTGAGGTCAACCTGTCTATATAATGAGATACAGGACAGCCAGGGCTGTATGGAGAAATCTTATGTCAGAGTAAGAGAGAGAGAGAGAGAGAGAGAGAGAGAGAGAGAGAGAGAGAGAGAGAGAGAGAGAGAGAGAGAGAGAGAGACTGATAAAACCGTGGCACACACCTTTAACCCCAGATCTCTGAAGGCAGAGGCAAGCAAATCTCTGAGTTTGTGGTCAGCTTGGTCTACAGAGTGAGTTCCAGGACAGCCAGGGCTACACAGAGAGACTTTGTCTCAAAAAACTAAACTAAAATATAAAGGAAATAAGGGAGGGATGATAGAAATGAGAAAGTATAGGAGGACACTTGGGTAGCCTGAGTTGATGCCCATTTACTGAGATGGTCACCAACTTAGTAGAGGTCAAAGTTCATCTGGGCTCAAGAGTGGAGGGGAACTAAGAGGGCGTGGCAAAGGATGTGTTAGTGTTTCAGGTCCCAAGAAAACCAGCACAATAATGAAAGACATCCTGGACTCTGCCAAGCCTTCATAGGGTGGGGCTGTAGACTGAGTAGGAGGAGACAGTGGGAGGGTCTGTTGGAGGTGATGGAAAAAAGAGGTGGGGACCTGGGAGGGGCCTAGGTGGAGAAGATATTTAAGGCCAGGTCTTTGTACCAGAGTTTCAATCACTAGCTGGGATCTGGTCACGATGGGAGAGCCTGCTGATACCCAGGGTGAGTTGGCCACTAAGGCTCTTGGGTAGATGGGGAGGGTGGCGGCGTGGCTGCACCATTTTGCATTCCCAACAGCAATGAATAGTGTTCCTCCCCCCCCCCCCCACATCTTCACCAGCTTGAGCTATTGTTGGTTAAATCTCTGTGAATCTAAGATAATATCTCATAGTACTTTTAATTTGCATCGATCTGATGGCTAAAGATGTTGAAGGGTTTTTTTTTTTTTTTTTGCTTGTTTGTTTTTGTTTTTGTTTTTTCGAGACAGGGTTTCTCTGTGTAGCTTTGCGCCTTTCCTGGGACTCACTTGGTAGCCCAGGCTGGCCTCAAACTCACAGAGATCTGCCTGGCTCTGCCTCCCGAGTGCTGGGATTAAAGGTGTGCGCCACCACTGCCTGGCCAGCTTGTTTGCTTTTTGTTGTTGTTATTTTATTCAAGACAGGGTTTCTCTGTGTAGCTTTGTACCTTTTCCTGGAACTCACTCTGTAGACCAGGCTGGCCTCAAGTTCACAGAGATCCGCCTGCCTCTGCCTCCTGAGTGCTGGGATTAAAGGCGTGCGCCGCCGCCGTCCCGGCTATTTGTTTGGTTTGTTGAGGCCAGGTCATGCTATATAGTCCTGGCTATCCTGTAGCTCTCTGTATAGACCATGCTGTTCAAGACCTCACAGATCATCTGGCCTCTGCCTCATAAATTCTGGGATTGAAGGCATGTAGCTCTGCACCCAGCCTATTTAACATTTTTTTTAATTTAATTTTATTTTTTGGTGTTTGAGATAGGGTTTCTCAGTATAGTCCTGGCTGTTCTGTAACTCTCATTGTATAATAGATAGGCTGCCATCCAACTCAGCCTCCTGCCTCTGCCTCTCTAGTGCTGGGATTAAAGGTGTAAGTGTGACCACACCCTGTTAGGTCTGCTTGTTCTTGCAGTTCATTTTTTTTTTTTTTTTTTTTTTTTTTTTAGCTGAGATTGAACCCAGAGCTTTGAGCTTGCTAGGCAAGCGCTCTACCACTGAGCTAAATTCCTAACCCCTCTTGCAGTTCATTTAAAAAATTCATTGTATATTCTGATTATTACCTGTCTGTCAGATCTTGTTTGACAAAATTTTTTTCTGGAGAAAGGCCTTACACATATGTCCACTCACTATAGATAGGAAATCAATGACAGAACAAAGTACAGATACCACCAAAGTCCAATGTGATGAACCATAAGTTTTATGGGGCTTATTTACATATTGTTAAATGCTGGGTATAACAACCATAGGGTAGTGTAAGCTCCATGTTCAGGTAATGAATAGTTGACTTAAATGGAGTCCATTTGTATGTATCTGTGTCTGTATTTGTTTGCTTCTTTCCCCCTTTTGAGTCAGTGTTACCTGTAGCCCCAGCAGACTATAGCACTGTTATATACTCAAAGCTGGCCTTAAATTCCTGATTGCTCCCAATCATCCTTTCTCCACCTCTGAGGCAATGAGGGCCTACTCTACAAACCTGATGTGTAGAGTCCGTAAATGGGCCTAATTTCTGTAATGCTTCAAAGAGCTGGCAATTAACCGTAAAGGCCTCCAAATGGAGCAACATGGCCAAGAGTCAGCTAGTCATGCCTATAAGCCATGTGTAAGTAAATTGGTTGTAACAACTCTGGGTTTGGTCCCGCCTGGATTTTGGCACGGAAACATGAATTTTGCAACTCTGGGGAAAGGTGTCCTGACTACCTGTGGTTTCAGGCAACACTTTGAGCTGCTTAGGACAGGACTTGATGGCTGAAGCTGCAAGGAGACAGTTCATCCCTGGAGGGTGAGGTATCCCAGACACTTCGAGCTGCTCAGAACAACAGCTCTGCCCTGAAGGTGTCCCGGGGTTGTTTAGCACAGCTCTGACAGCTGGAACTGCAAGGAGACAGTTCAGCCGCGGAGGGCAATTTTTTTGAGTTCTCAGGAAAGTCAGGCCTGGAACTGCTTTAACAAGTAAAGGTGGCTGGGCGGTGGTGGCACACGCCTTTAATCCCAGCACTCGGGAGGCAGAGCCAGGCGGATCTCTGTGAGTTCGAGGCCAGCCTGGGCTACCAAGTGAGTCCCAGGAAAGGCTCAAAGCTACACAGAGAAACCCTGTCTCGAAAAAACCAAAAAAAAAAGCCAAAAAACAAAAAAAAAAAAACAAAAAAAAAAACAAGGAAAGGTGATAGTTTTTAGCGCTGCTCTTACCCTGCGAGGAAAAGTCACAAAACATGACAGAATCCACTAACAAGAGTTTTATTAAAGAAGGGAGAAGGGATAGATGTGATCAAGCCTGCTGAAAGGAAACATGAGGGAAGGGGACAGGAGGACATGGGGCCTGGTTTTTAAGGACCACCCCACACATGCACACACAGGCCCCCATGGCTACTTCATGCATGCACATAGATCACATGGTCATGCTGCACATAATTTATGTGACCACACAGTACATGGGTTACATAGGACATAAGACCCAGAAATGACTAGGCAGAAATGATCAAGTGTCCCACAGGGGCATGCACGATCATGGGGGCGTGACTGGAATTCTTACCATCTTGGACTCTGTTTTGATAAGAGATGGTGGATGAGTGGGTATGGGGCATCGTTTCTGCTGAAAACTGCCTCCAGCTGACGTGGTGGGCATGGATTGGCTCTTGGGGAGATAAGGAAGGGGGCTTCTGAAGTAGTCAGGCATCCTGAGATTGTGGACTGTCATCTGCTGACCTGGAGTTGTCCATCTTTCCTGGCTTGGAACTGTGACTGCTGCTCATGCCTGACAGGATACTGGTGAGACAGAGAAAGGCTTAGGAAAAAGAATCATTATTATTTTTATTTTCTTTGGAGTGTTCCCAGATCAGGACAGTTTAGGGTTGGCACTTATCTGAAGTAGATCCAACCTGTCCAGATGGGCTTAAACTGGTTTCTGGAGCTTGGGAAAAATTTGAACATATTAAGAAGCAGCCATGAGAAAACTGGTGATCATTGTAGTGTTTAGTACTCTGCTTAATTTTTACCTGAGATAAGCTTTTTTAGAGGTAGACTACTTTTTTCCTCATTTTATTTATTTATTTATTTATTTATTTATTTATTTATTTATTTATTTTTTCTATTCTCAGCTTGATATAGTATAAATTCTAATCTTAATAGAGAAATGTTTCATTGAGGCTTGCCTAGTAATTAAGTAAAACCAAAACTTACTTTAAGCCATAGTCATCCTACACCCCCCCCTCCCCCAGCCCCCCACCCCCTCACCCCACCCCCACCCCCCCACCCCCACCCCCCGGTATATAGCCTTCCTGGTTTGGTGGGTTGTATTCTGATTGTTCTTTGCTTTATATCTAAAATCCACTCATGAGTGAGTACATACCATGTTTGTCCTTCTGGGTTTGGGTTACCTCACTCAGGATGATATTTTCTAGTTTCATCCATTTGCCTGCAAATTTCATGCTGTCATTGTTTTTCTCTGCTGAGTAGTACTCCATTGTGTATATGTACCACATTTTCATAATCCATTCTTCAGTTGATGGGCATCTAGGTTGTTTCCAGGTTTTGGTTATTACAAATATTGCTGCTATGAACATAGTTGAGCATGTAGCTTTGTGGTATGAATCAGCATTCCTTGGGTATATGCCCAAGAGTGGTATGACTGGGTCTTGAGGTAGACCGATTCCCAATTTTCTGGGAAACCGCCATACTGATTTCCACAGTGGTTGTACAAGTTTGTATTCCCATCAACAGTGGAGGAGTGTTCCCTTTGCTCTACATCCTCTTCAACATTAGTGACTGTCATTAGTGTTTTTGATCATAGCCATTCTGACAGGTATAAGGTGTATCTCAGAGTCATTTTTATTTGCATTTCTCTGATGATTAAGGATGTTGAGCATTTCTTTAAATTTCTTTCAGTCATTTGGGATTCTTGTTTTGAGAATTCTGTTTAGCTCTTTAGTCCATTTTTTAAATTGGATTGTTCAGTATTTTGATGTCTAGTTTCTTGAGTTCTTTATATACTGTGGAGATCAATCCTCTGTCAGATGTGGGCTTGGTGAAAATCTTTTCCCATTCGGTAGGCTGTCTTTTTGTCATATTGACTGTGTCTTTTGCCTTAAAAAAGCTTCTCAGTTTCAAGAGGTTCCATTTATTAATTGTTGTGCTCAGTGTCTGTGCTGTTGGTGTTATATTTAGGAAGAGGTCTCCGGTGCCAATGTGTTCAAGAGTACTTCTTCCTAATTTCTCTTCTATTAAGTTTAGTGTAACTGGATTTATGTTGAAGTCTTTGATCCACTTGGATTTGAGTTTTGTGCATGGTGGCAGATATGGATCTTTTTGTAATCTTTTACATATTGACATCCAGTTATGCCAACACCATTTGTTGAAGATAGTTTCTTTTTTCCATTGTATAGTTTTGGCTTCTTTGTCAAAAACCAGGTGTTCATATGTGCATGGATTAATGTCAGGGTCTTCAGTTCGATTCCATTGGTCTGTATGTCGGTTTTGATACCAGTACCAAGCTGTTTTTATTACTATAGCTCTATAGTAGAGCTTGAAGTCAGAAGTGGTGATGCCTCCAGAGGCTGCTTTATCATACAAGATTCTTTTAGCTATCCTGGGTCTTTTGTTTTTCCATATGAAGTTGAGTATTTTTCTTTCCAAGTCTGTGAAGAATTGTGTTGGGATTTAGATGGGGATTGCATTGAATCTGTAGATTGCTTTTGGTAAGATTGCCATTTTTACTATGTTAATCCTACCTATCCATGAGAATGGGAGATATTTCCATTTTCTGATATCTTCTTCAATTTCTTTCTTTAGAGATTTAAAGTTCTTATCAAAAAGGTCCTTCACTTGTTTAGTTAGTGTTATCCCAAGTTATTTTTTATTATTTGTGGCTATCGTAAAAGGGTGATGTTTCTCTGACTTCTTTCTCAGCCCTTTTATCATTTGTGTATAGGAGAGCTACTGAATTTTTTGAGTTGATCTTGTATCCTGCCACTTTACTGAAGGAGTTTATCAGCTGTAGGAGCTCTCTGGTAGAATTTTTGGGGTCACTTATGTATACTATCATATCATCTGCAAATAGTGAAAGTTTGACTTCTTCCTTTCTAATTTGTATCCCTTTGATCTCTTTTTGTTGTCTTATTGCTCTAGCTAGAACTTCAAGTACTATATTGAATAAATATGGAGAGAGTGGACAGCCTTGTCTTGTTCCTGATTTTAGTGGTATTGCTTTGAGTTTCTCTCCATTTAATTTGATGGTGGATGTTGATTTGCTGTAAATTGCCTTTATTATGTTTAGGAATGTTCCTTGTATTCCTGATCTCTCTAGAACCTTTATCATGAAGGGGTGTTGGATTTTGTCAAAGACTTTTTCAGCATCTAATAAGATGATCATGTGTTTTTTTTTTCTTTCGGTTTGTTTATATGGTGTATTACATTGACTGATTTTCGTATGTTGAACCATCCTTGCATCCCTGGGATGAAACCTATTTGGTCATGGTATTATTTGACATATTTTTTTTGATAATTTTGTATTCTTGGATTCAGTTTGCTAATATTTTGTTGAGTATTTTTGCATCAATGTTCATGAAGGAGATTGGTCTGTAATTCTCTTTGTTTGTTGCATCTTTGTGTGGTTTGGGTATCAGGGTAATTGTAGCCTCATGAAAAGAGTTTGGTAATGTTTCTTCTGTTTCTTCTTTGTGGAACAATTTGAAGAGCATTAGAATTAGTTTTTCTTTGAAAATCTTGTAGAATTCTGCACTGAAACCATCTGGTTCTGGGCTTTTTTTTTGGTTGGGAGCCTCTTAATGACTGTTTCTATTTCTTTAGTGGTTATTTAAATAGTTTATCTGGTTTTGATTTAACTTTGCTATGTGGTACCTATCCAGAAAATTTCCTGGCATCTATTTCTCCTGGGTGAGTCTGTTTCTTTTTTTTTTCTAGAGCTTTCAGTTGTAATGTTTATTCATTGGTATGGGATTTCTCCATCTTCTTTATGTGTGCATTTAGAGCCATGAATTTTCCTCTTAGCACTACTTTCATAGTGCCCCATGAGTTTGGGTATGTTTTACTTTCATTTTCATTGAATTCTGGGAAATCTTTAATTTCTTTATTTCTTCCTTGACCCATTGATGTTTCAGGTGGGCATTATTCAGTTTCCATGAGATTGTAATAGTCTTTCTATTCTTTTTGTTCTTTTTGAAGTCTACCTTTAAGGCATGGTGGTCCTATAAGATACAGGAGGTTATTCCAATGTTTTTGTTATCTGTTGAGATTTGGTTTTAGACCAAACATGTGTTCAATTTTTGAGAAGGTTCCATGAGTTGCTGAGAAGAAGGAATATTCTTTTTTGTTAGGATGGAATGTTCTATTAAGATATCTATTAAGTCTATTGGAGTCATAACATCTGTTAGGTCCTTTATTTCTTTGTTAAGTTTGGCAGATCTGTCTTTTGGTGAGAGTGGTTTGTTGAAATCTCCCACTACTAATGTGGGGGGTTTGATGTGTGATCTAAACTTTAGTAATGTTTCTTTTATGAATGTGGGTGCCTTTGTATTTGGGGCATAAATGTTCAGAATAGAGACTTCATCTTGGTGCATATTTCCTATGATAAATATGTAATGTCTATCCTGATCTCTTTTGATTTATTTTAGTTTGAATT
Organism: Peromyscus maniculatus bairdii; assembly: GCF_049852395.1. Classification (NCBI taxonomy): domain Eukaryota; kingdom Metazoa; phylum Chordata; class Mammalia; order Rodentia; family Cricetidae; genus Peromyscus; species Peromyscus maniculatus. The sequence goes on along the minus strand of NC_134863.1, from coordinate 55,819,694 downwards.
CTATTTTATTAGATATTAGGATATCTTGCTTCTTAAGTCCATTTGATTGGAAAGCCTTTTCCTAGCCCTTTACTCTGAGGTAGTATCTGTCTTTGAAGTTAAGGTGCAAGGTGTGTTTCTTGTATGCAGGAGATGGATGGATCCTGTTTTCTTATCCATTCTGTTAGTCTCTGTCTTTTTATAGGTGAGTTGAGACCATTGATATTGATGGATATTAATGACCAGTGATTGTTAATTCCTGTTATTTTTTGTGGTTGTGTTGTGTTGTCCTTCTTTGGTGTTTGTTGTTGTGGGATTATCTATTGCCTAAGTTTTTGTTAGTGTGTTTAGTTTCTTTGGGTTGGATTTTTCCTTCTAGTGCTTTCTGTAGGGCTGTGTTTGTGGACAGGTTTTGATTAAATCTGTTTTTATCATGGAATGTTTTGTTTACTCCATCTATGGTAATTGAGAGTTTTGCTGTGTATAATAGTCTGGGTTGGCATCCATGGTCTCTTAGTGTCTGCATAACATTTGTTCAGGACCTTCTAGCTTTCATAGTCTCTATTGAGAAGTCTGGTGTTATTCTGATGGGTCTGCCTTTATATGTTACTTGGTCTTTTTCCTTTGCAGCTCTTAATATTTTTTCTTTGTTCTTTATGTTTAGTGTTTTGATTATTATGTGGTGATGGGACTTTTTTTGATCCAGTCTATTTGGTGTTCTGTTAGCTTCTTTTATCTTCATAGGTATTTCTTTCTTAGGTTAGGAAAGTTTTCTATGATTTTGTTGATTATATTTTCTGTGCCTTTGAGTTGGTAGTCTTCTCCTTCTTCTATCCCCATTATTCTTTGGTTTGGTCTTTTCAAGGTGTCCCAAATTTCTTGGATGTTTTGTGTTACAACTTTTTTGTCTTTAGTGTTTTCTTTGACTGACCAATCTATTTTCTCTATTGTGTCTTCAGTGTCAGAGATGCTCTGTTCCATCTCTTACATTCTGTTGGTTGTGCTTGCTTCTGTAGTTCCTGTTCATTTAGTCAGGATTTCAATTTCCAGCAATCCCTCAGTTTGTGTTTTCTTTATTTTCAATTTCAGTTTCAAATCTTGAATTGTTTCCTTCATCTGTTTACTCTTTCTTGGCTTTCTTTGATTTCTTCCAATTTTGTTTGTTCTTTCTTCTATTTCTTTAAGGGAATTTTTTATTTCCTCTTTAAGGGAATTTTTCATTTCCTCTTTAAGGGCCTCTATCATCTTCTTAAAGTCATTTTTAGGATTGATTTCTTCTGTTTCTTCTGCCTTGGTACATTTAGGTCTTGCAGGTTTAGATTCACTACGTTCTGATGTTGTCATATAGGTCTTTATGTTGTTGCCTGTATTTTTGCACTCTCATCTACTCATCTCTTCCTCTGCTCAGTGTAGGAAATATCTGTTTCTGAAGGTGGGTGCCTCTCTTGTTCTAATTTTTAGTCTTAGTCCACTAGGAGTTCTTGGTTAAATCAGTACTGTTGGACTCTATTTCTTTAGGAGTAGCTTAGTCCAATCAATGTTAGTGGGTTCTGTCTCAGGGAGCTGTTGTTCCCATTTGGTGCAGGGTGTCCTTATGGTTTCAGTGGTTGTTAGGTTTGTAGGGTTTTGTTTGTCTGTCTGTCTGTTTGTTTGTTTGTTGGGGGTGCAGGGAAAGGTAGCTGTCTGGTCCCTGGGGTTGAGATGGGTAGGGCCTAGGTGCTAGAGACCTGATCTGCCAGTCTGGAGATGGTGTCTTACCTGTTCCCAGTCAGTGTAGTATAGGCTTATGATTCTGGTGATCTCGTTTGGTGGCTGGGCAGTGCCTTCTTTTGTGTTCTCAGGCCATGTTTTGCTCATTCATCAACTCCTCAGCTGATCTTGTTTCCTCAGACTTCACACTGTAGGATTCTGAATCCTCTTCCAAATGGTTCTCCATTGAGCAGGTTGTTTAGTAGGGTAATCTCACCAACACCTCCAAGTTGTTGGGTTTTGCAGGATCGGCAGCTGGGTCCTGGGTTGGCCTCAGACAGTGTTCAGATCCCACAGACATGGCTCCTTTCCCAGTGCTGGAATTAAAGGAGTCCCTGTTCTCAGCTCTTAATCTCCTTGTTTTCAATAACTCTTCAGCGGGTAATAGCTCAGTTTCTGGTCTTTATTATGACCACGTCTCTGCCACCACTCTGCCTGCCTCTGCCTCTAGAAGTAGATTATTTAAGGCACCTGTTTCCTTTATTAGTTTAGCATTCAGGAGACACAGGTGATCAATTGCTGAGAGCATTCAACAATGATAGACTGTTATATTAGAGTGTTTTTGCAGAGCCCAGACACTTTGGGGTCTGGGGGTATAAATACCTTTTTTTTTTTCCTTACTGCTTGGATACATTTGATGGTCCTTTGCCTCCAGCTCTCTGATGGTCCTATAACAATTAGCTGAGTAGTTAATTAGGAAAGGAAGAGCTTATGGGATAATACCTCATTCCTCTGGAATTGATGACAAGGCAGTGGATCCTGGTGTCCTCTGGAAAGAAAGCAGGGCTCTGTCTGTGTCACTGTGTATGAAGAGAGGTTTTTCTGGCATGGAGGTGAAATAAAAGGTTTCAGATGAGACAGGTGGACTCAAGCTTAGCAGCTCTGGGAATTAAAATAAGGGAGTTAAAAGAATTGCCTTGAAGGGACCCTGCCATTTAGGGGAAAGGGGTGAAGGGCACTGGCCTGGAGGGAAAAGAAGAGCCTGATCCCCAATGTGGATTGGGGGTGGGCAAGGACTGTTACATGGCTCAGGTAAGGAATGGTCTGTGTAGTTCCGCAGGACAGACCTTAGGTGACATAGCAGGGGAGTTAACAGGCTGTCTGGAATGGTTGAAGGGTGGGAGAGAAGACCCGGTGTTAGAACTGGTCTCCCATACATTAGTTTAAATGGAGAATTTGAAAGAGGATTCTTAGGAAGAGCCCTGAGCCTGAAAAGAGCTAGAGGCAATAATCTTACCCAGTCGAGGTTAAGTTCCTGTGACATCTTAATAAGAATAGATTTTAAAGACTGTTTGGTGGGCTTTCCCTTTCCTGAGGACTGAGGATGGTGTAGGATATGAAAATGCCAAGGAATGTGCTTTAGCTAGTGTCTGGGAAACCTGGGAGGGGAACTACGTACGGACCATTGTCAGACTGAAGAGAGGCAGGAATTTCAAACCAAGGAATAATTTCTCAGGGAAGGAGATCTGTAACTGTCTGAATCCACTTAGTAGAAAAAGGGTATGCCCCCACTCAATTTGAAAATGAGTCCACCATCATGAGGAGATATTTAATTCTTGTGACAGTGGGCATATGGGTAAAATTGAGCTGCTAGTCAGTCCCTAGATGGGAACCCCTAGCCTGGTGTGTGGGAAAAGGCTGACTTCTGTAGTTGGTATTGGGGTCTGTTTTTGGCAAATCTCACAAGAGGCAGTAATAGTTCTTAAGAACTGTAAATCCTCAGAGGTGGGCTGCAGGTAGGCTTTTATGAATTGAGACAGAACAAGACCATTAGGGTGAAAGAGCTGGTCTAGATAGGACAGTATTTGCCTAGCATCAGGAGTTTCCTGTGAAGGTGTGAGCTGCACTCTATAGATTCCCTGAAGTGGGTGGGATAAGACTTGGCCCTGAAGGGCTGCTGTCCTGGCTGCCTGGTCAGCCCAGTTATTTCCCTTAGAGATGATGGAACTATTGGTCTGATGAGACCGGCAGTGGATAATTACTATAGCCTTGGCGAGGTGGGAAGCCTTTAGCATGGCCATTATTTGGTCTGAGTTAGATATAGATACTCTTTCACTGTGAGGAGGCCACGCTCTCTGCTCTCTCCAAATAGCAGCATGGTACAGAAGGATATGAAAAGCATATTTGGAGTCTGTGTGAACATTTAGAGATGGCCCCTGTGCCAACTGGAAGACACATTTGAGAGCTACCAGCTCAGCCTGTTGGTTAGTGGTGTGTGCAGATAATGCCTGTGCTTCTATTACCTCAGTATCTGACACTATGGCGTAGCCTGTTTTATTGGTCCCTTCATATAAAAAGGAGCTGCCACTCCAGAGAGGCTAGCTAACAGGAAAAGACCCTAGGAGGGACACATGCATGACCCTGTGAAGGAGAAGTGGATGAGATCTACATGAGTGGACTGGGTGGGTGGGGGGGTGACAGAGGGCGAGGAGGAGTGGGAGATGAGAACATAGGGAAATGGGAGGGTCAACCTGGAACAGGGACAGAGTGGGAGGGCAGGTAGGAAGATACCATGATAGATGAGGACATCATAGGAATAGGAAGAGGCAGGGTGCTGGGGAGGCTCTCAGGAATCCACAAGGTTGACCCCACCTTGGTCTGCTGGCAGTGGTCCAGAGGGTGCCTGGACCAGTCTACTCTGGTGATCAGCCTAGTAAATAACCTAGCTGTCATCATAGAGCCTTTGTCCAGTGACTGATGGAGGCAGATACAGAGATCCATGGCCAGGCACCAGGCTGAGCTCAGGAATCCAACTGATGAGAAAGAGGAGAGATACTGCAGGTGAGGGACATTGAGATCATAATGGGAGGGCGTGCAGAGATGACCAGCTACACTAGTGGAAGCCCGTGAACTGTGGACTGGTGGCTGTGGAGCCCCCATGGGACTGGACTAGGCCCTCTGGACACAGAAAATGGTTGTTTGGCTCAAACTGTTTGTGTGGGGGGACACCCAGGCAGGGGGATCAGGATCTGTCCCTGGTCTATGGGCAGGCTTCTGGAACCGGTGCCTGTGGTGTGACACCTTGCACAGCCTTGGTGCAGTGGGAAGGGGCTTGGACCTGCCTAGCTCTGATGCTGGGCTCTGCTGACTCCATATGGGAGACCTCAATTTGGGGGATATGGGGATGCAGGGTGGATTAGGAAAGAGGGCTGGGGGTGGGAGGAGGGAGGGGGAGTGTCTGTGGATAGTATGTGGAGTGAGTAGAAAATTTCTTAAAAAAAAATGAAAAAAAGGAGCTGTCATCTGTGTACCAGATATAAGTATCAAAAAGACCTCTGCATATCCCAGGCCAGTGTGGGCTGATACCAGGTCAGTGTGGGCTACAGACTGACACTATGCCTCACCAAAACAAAATCTAAAAAGGATGGGTTGCAAGTCTCAGCAGACCCTTCCTCATCAAGAAGAGGTGAGCGAACCCAGTTTGTGGTGGACAACACCTTTCATCCCAGTGCAAAGGAGGCAGAGGCAGTTGAATCTCTATGATTTGGAGGCCAGCCTAATTGTTAGAGTGAAATATAGGCCAGTAAAGCCTAGATAGAGAAATCCCACCTCAGTTAAATAAAAGAGAAAGAAAGGAAGGAAGAAGGAAGGAGGGAGACAGAGGGTAGCAGGGGAAGAAAGATGACTGGTGCTTGTAAATTCTAGATGAAGTTCCTCCCCACTGCCAGCATCCCTGGGCTCACAGTTTTGTGTTAACCCAGGGGATATTTGTATGTATATTGCAATGTTGAGAAAACTTAGAGGCAGAGGAAACATAGAGAGGCAGGAAGAGAGAAAGGATGAGACCCCCATTTGATCCCTTCTGTAAAGGAAATTTGGAGCAAATGCTGGGAAGGCTTGATGGGTAAGACCTGGGGGTATGGAGCTCCTCTGATCCATTTCTCAATTACCAGGATTTCCAGTACAGGACCATACTCCAGTAGGATCACATCAGAACATGCCTTCATATCTACCAATGCCCAGAGAACCTCCAATAGATACAGAATACCCAAGAAACTTGGGCCTGCAATTTCTCCAAGGTCCCCCCCTGCACCCAAATCTCCAAATGTCTTCATGTGTACTAAGAGAATCCAGTTTCCAAATGCCTCAACAAACTGCAAGAGACATAAGTCTCCAAGTATCTGAAAGTCACCTAGTGCCCCCAGGAATTCCAGTGCAATCAAGCCTCCAAGGTTATCATTCAGGCCCTCTGAGCAATCTACGTCACTTACTATCTCAAAGGCCCCTAGTTCCTTGTGAAACTTCAATGCAATCAAGTTTCCAATGGCATCCAGGCCCCACTGGGGAACTAAGTCAGCACATGACTCAAAGTTCCCTAGTTCCTACAGGAGACCCAGTACAGTCAAGCCTCCAAAGACATCAAATCCCAGCAAGCCATCAAAATCTCCAGATGTCACAAAGTCCTCTATTTGCTGAAGCAACCTCAACACAGTCAAATCTCCAATGGCACCTAGACCCTGAGAGGGACATAGGTCCCCAAGTGTCCCCAGGACCATCAATGAAAACAAGTCCCTGTATGTATCCAGATCCCCTAATGAACCCAGGTCTCCCACCACTGGAAACCCACCCAGTGAACCCAAGTCCCCCGTTACCCTCATGTTCCCCAGGGAGTCCTGGTTTTGAGGATTCCCTAGACTCTCCAGAGCCCTCAGATGCATGCAGCAACCAGAAAGTTCCCCTAAACTCTCCGGAGAGAAAGAAGAAAACACGCACTGTGTATTCAAAGCGAGAAAAGGAGCTGCTGCAAGGACATTTCAATGACTGCATGCAACCAAGCGCGGAGAAATGCATGGAGCTGGCACAAAAGATTGGCGTGACAAAGCAACAGATCCAGGTCAGATTCTTGTCCCTCTCTCCTTCTGCTGCAATAGTGCTCCCCCATCAGGCACCTACACTCCTATCAGAACCCATACATCTAGTGTTTCTACAATGCTTGGGGCAGCTTGGCAAAGCTTTGAAAGTTGGACATATGTGTATCTGGGACTGGGCCTGACATTCTGCCTCAATCCGGGTTCCATCACGGAGCCACATTATCACCTCAGAGGTTCTCAGGGACCTAGATAGACATCAGCACTCCTAGTAATAGAAGGGCCTTCTAGCTGAAGCTTCCCTAGTCCTTAGGTGGAAGTCATACCCATCCCACCTTTCTACCTTTTTTTTTTTTTAAGAATCTAGATGTTCACATTTGTGTGTGTGTGTGGCGGGGGGTTATTAGTGCCAAGCTTTCCATGGAGCATCTTCCCTTCTGCCCCAGGCTTTGGCACACACGAGTTCATTTGGTGTCTTCTTTATTTTTCCAGATCTGGTTCAAGAACCAACGGGCCAAGTACAAACGGAAGAATGCTTCAACAGGAGCACTAGTGACAAGTAGAAGCTGTGAAGGTGTTTCTGAGTCAACCAGTTCCTGTGGTCCCTTATCTGAACTTGCCCCTGCCAATGGAGAGTCCATGTCTCCAGGTGCATCTTGTGTGGGCTCCATTCCCAACCTCAACCCCTGCCTGGAAGCTTCTCTCCATGGTGATCAGGCCTGTGAGGGTGCCGGGTGTAGTCCCAAAGAGAACCTGTTTGATTTTGAATCCCCACTTGCAGCTGCCCACTCTGGCCAACCCGAAGCAAATGAAGCCCCAACTGACCCAGCAGTAGCTGAAGGTACAGCCTCAGCTGAATCTCCCCTTCCCATGGCACCTGCACCCCAAGTACCAGAGGATGCTCAAGACACAGATTCATCTTCTGATAAGCTCTGGCAACAAGTCCTTAAGGACTTGGACGAATTAGAGGACTGTTAGACTTGGCCCAACATTTTCAGTGAATTTGCCTTTTCCCAATTTAATTTTCTCAGTTTTTGTAATATATGAAATAATTATATAAGTATATCCCTATATAGAACTAGTATGTATATATGTAGCCCAGGTTGGCCCTGGGTTCAGGTCATACTCCCCCTGCCTCCTGAGTGCTATGACTCCATATGTATGAAACATGCATATTTTACTATGAACTTATTTTCATAACTAATGAGTCATTTATTCTGTTGCTTTAAATAAAGTGTTTATTGACACAACTTAATGTGTTGTATTTTTTTCTATAACTTAAAGTTTTTGTTGATTATTTGGACATTTCACATAATGCACACCAATCACATTCGCTTCCCAGTCCTCCCAGGTACACCCTCAACCCTGTGACCTACCGCAGAACAGAAGGAAAAAAAGAAAAATACCAAGTCCAATTTGTTGCCCATACACTCACTGCAGCATTGTCAAACTTCCAGTGACTAGACCCTTAAAGACAACCAAGTCCTTCTCTTCTGCACCCTCAACAGAAGCCATCTGCTATGAAGTATTACACTCCAGCAATCTCTTCACAATTTTTAAAAGTTCTCTTCAATGGCTTCTTTAGTGGGTAGCTATTCCAACCTTGATCTGGAAGTTCCAAACCCCATTGAGGCTTTGATAACTGTCATGCCTACAAGGCAGGGCCAAGAGAGGACCCTGAAGACATGAGATCTGAATGCGCTGACTCTCTTGGTGCCTGGACACTGGACACTGGAGGTAGACCAAGCAAAGTTCTCCAGAGAACACCACCAGACTGCAACATACCATTCCCAGACCCTGCAACCCACCTATCCCTTCACTTGTAAGTTATGCCACTAAAAAAAAAAAAAAAACCTCCCTTTTAACTACATGGAGTGGCCTTAATAATTTCACCAATATCTGGCGCCCAATGAGAGGCAAATTCCAAAGGCCTGGGTGACTACCATCCCCAACCCCCATTGGGGACTTCCTGGGATTAAAGAAATGTGTCTTTCCCAAGCAAGACATGAGGTCTCAAGTCCTGGGATTAAAGGTGTGTGCCACCACTGTCTGGCCAATATATCTAATCTAATGACTGTTCTGTTCTATGACCCCAGATAAATTTTATTATGGTAAACAATAAGTTGGGGGATACAATATATTACCACAAAATCCATCTTCTGCTCCATGTCTACTGTGTGGTGGTACATGCTGGTAATCTGTAATCCCAGCTTCTATAGGTGATTATGAGCTACACAGCAAGTTCAAGTTCTCCTATCTCACTGGCTTATAGCAAGAGCAGCTACAGAACCAGTGTCTTCCCAGATGTCAAAGAAGTAGGATAAAATTTCTACCTAGAGAATGAGGTTTTCACAAGGAAGAACAAATATCTAGTAAGGACAGAATGTCTCTTACTTAGTAGCAACTAAAGAGCTTGGTAAAAGCACACTCAAGGGAACTGTGCCTCTAATGTCAACATGTTCAAATCAGGTTGTGATGGCTCCTCCTGGTTGTCAACATGACTATATCTGGAATGAACTATAATCCAGATATGGAAGGCACACTTGTGATCCAGATCTTGAGGCAGGAAGGCAATAGGTCTTTGATTAAATCTTGAGCCTGGATTACACACACCTTTAATCCAGTCCTTGAAGCTGGAAGGCACACCTTTAATCTGGGCCATACCTTCTGTCTCAATACAATATAAGGGCAATGGAAGTAGGAAGGGTAATCTTTGCCTGCTTGCCCTCACTTCCATAAGGCCATCCATTACTTCCTGAGGTTCAAGCAAATCAGCCAAGACACCAAGCCTTCTGGGACTGAGCAGCTCATGGATTCTTCTATTTTCCATTCATAATTAGTCATTGTTGGACTGTGAGTCATTCCATTAAATTCATATATTTATATGCATTTATTAAGTAACTGCTGTGACTCTAGAGAACCCTGACTAATACACAGGGGGATGCGAACTTCACAGTCATTGTCATTCACACAGTGAGTTTGAGATCAGCCTGGGCTACAGAAACCCAGTATCTACTCTCCCTGGGAACATAATTCTGAGAGTCAGAGATCCGAAGCTTAGGATATGGTGTAATTAATGTTCTTGTTACTATCCCGGTGACCTGAGTTTTATTCCCGTGGTTCACATGGTGGAAGGAGAAAAACACTTTTAATATGTTATCTCCTGACCTGGAGATGTGGGCTCTGGAAGGCTGGAGACCAAACACACACAGAAAAGACATGCAATACATTTTTTTTAATCTAGTTCCTATATATTTTCTTCCAAATTCACAGTAATGTGGGTTGATCTCAGGATCTCATACAAACCTAGACAAGTGCTCTGTGAAAGAGCCTCACCTAGGCCTACTTGGTTAAATTTCCATTGGATTTAGTAGCTAATTTTAATCAACTGAAGATGTCAAGAAAGCTTCCTGTGTATTAGCCAGTATAGTAAGCTCTTGCCTGACACAGGCTTCCTGAACAACTAACAGGTTGTTGTTCTCCTATTTGGAGAAAATATTTAAGCCCCGGTTCTTGGAGTAAAAGTCCAACAGACAGTGGGTCCAGACAAAGTGCACAATCAAGTTGTTTCCCAGTGAGTTGGTGGCCTGAATATAGTGTGTATATGGTGGGTTTGTGGAGAGGGTTTCTTGGTGATACAGAGAGGGTGATAGGCGAAGAAGAGCCTTTGGTAGCATTATGGAGTTAGTTTGTGTGTCTGGAGGGTGAGGTCTACCATATGCCCTGTACATGGGAAGAGGGTCAGGTAGAGAGAAAGTTTGAAGACCTGAAGTGATTCCTGTTCCACACGACATTGGAAAAATGCTCCAAAGTCTTAATGATGATATATGAGATCTGTGGAGCTTGTGTGATCCATTTGCCTCCTTCCAGGTTCTCCAGTACATGAACCTACTTAAAGTAGGATCACATCCCAGTATATTTCCATGTCCACCAATGCATAGGTGTCTTCCAAAAAATTCAGCCAATTCAAGAAACTTAAGGCCCCATATACCCGAAGTTCTCCCTCACATCCACATTTTTTTTTTTTTTTGGTTTTTTGAGACAGGGTTTCTCTGTGTAGCTTTGAGCCTTTCCTGGAACTCACTTAGTATCCCAGGCTGGCCTTGAACTCACAGAGATCCACCTGGCTCTGCCTCCTGAGTGCTGGGATTAAAGGCATGCACCACCACCGCCCGGCCCCCACATCCACATTTCTAACTATATTCATATGCACCTTTGGAAACAGGTTTCCAGATGGCTCAAGATTCTGCAAGGAAGTTAAATCTCCAAATGTCTCAAAGTCCCCTCTTTCCTCCAGGAACACTAATGCAATCATGTAGATGTAATCAACCATCTTATTAAGTAAGAAACACAGAGCCAATGTAAAAGAGAAAGTCAAGAGGTCAGAACTCAGAGCTACAACCTTACCCTTACTCCTGCAGTGCTCCTACCTCTCCAAAAGAGAGCTACTTCCTGTGTGTTTGTCTTTAATATAGTCTTTCTGTTCTGCCTTCTCATTGGTTGCAAACCCAAACACATGACTGCCCTATCACTGCCTATAAGTACAGCCCTCCAGGTCTTAAAAGTGTATGTCTCCAATGCTGGTTGTATCCCTGAACACACAGAGATCTATGGGATTTAAGGTGTGTGCCACCACCACCGCTGCCGCCGCCACCACCACCACCACCACCACCACCACAACCACCACACTCTTTCTATGGCTCTAAGAGCTCTGACCGCCAGGCAACTTTGTTTATTAGCATACAATGAAAATCACATTTCAGTACAAATAAAATGCCACCATATTTCCCCTTTTCTATTTTAATAAAAAGAGAAAAAGCAAAAGGTTATAACTAACAAAAGAAAAACTATATACAAAAGTACAATAACTATATACAATATACACAACTAACAAATACCTAAACAATGTCTAGTCCATTTATATTTGACAAATCACAGAAAATAATTCCATTATCTATCCTATTTTGGTAAGTCCAAAATGTATCTAATTCACTTTCTATCCTAATTATTCTTCAACTATAACTAACTAATCTTCAACTATAACTAACTAATCTTCAACTCCCTCAGAGACCCAAGAAGGAAATAATATTAGCTAACAAAAATAAAAACAGGAAGTGCATGCAAGCAACTTCCAAAAAATTTGTGAGTTGACAGAAACAGCCAGCTGCCTGGACAGTCACCTGAGGTTTCTCTGCAGTGTTGGGGCATCATCTTCAGCCTATAGGCTTAGCGTATCTGATAGACTCATTTGTGAAGTAGGATGTACACAAGGTCAACAGTTCAACCTCACATTGGGTGAGAGCAGTCCATGTACCAGAAACACCTGAATTCCACTAGTGTCATGTCATGATTCAGGATTTTAAATTCTAGAAATTGTTGACTTTTTTTTTAAATTCAGCTGTCCATTCTTCTTGGCTGTGTATATATGGCTTCATCTCAGCATCCCCTTCTTCTCCACATCCCTCTATTAAATTCCATTCTACTATTGAGGGGTATGATCTTTCAGCTGCTGTTCCATTGCACAACAGAAGCCATCGACCAAGTGCCTGTTAAGCTGCCTTCGAAGAAAAGGGCACTGTACATTTTCTGGATTGCAAAGGCCACTTCAGGGATGGGGCCATATTACCCTGGCCTCAGAAGATGCCTTTTGATAAAGCCATAACCACACTTGTTTTGTCAAGAATCACTAGTCCTTTGTTTCGTGTTCTGTCTGTCCATTCTGTCCTGTTGATTCGAGGATACTTTGTTGTCCAGTGGCTAACTTTTGCCACAATGTAAGTTAACTTCATATGCAGTTTCTTCAATGCCCATATTTTCTCTGAAGTAGATTGGTACTGCCAGGAGCCGACATGTCTCAAAAAAGAAAAATTTCTAAGTTATTAAAACATTTTAAATGCCATATTCTGTAGATCTCTGAAGGGTTTGAAGATGACCTGTCTAAAATATATTTTCTCAATTTTTAAAACATTTCTAATATGACTACAAGTTCTATTGTAATGTCTAACTACTAACTTTCATTTCTTTTTTTTTTTTTTTTTTGGTTTTTCGAGACAGGGTTTCTCTGTGTAGCTTTGCGCCTTTCCTGGAGCTCACTTGGTAGCCCAGGCTGGCCTCGAACTCACAGAGATCCGCCTGGCTCTGCCTCCCGAGTGCTGGGATTAAAGGCGTGCGCCACCAACGCCCGGCTAACTTTCATTTCTTTATATCCTAATATTTGGTTATAATAACATTTGAGGATCACAAAATACAATTAGAAATATACATATAGCATTTTCTAACAATATCAATTTCAAATTTGTATACAATATAAAACAATCCAATCCAATATATTTAAAACTAATAATTGTCTTTTTCTCTTCTTTTTTTTTTAAAACAAGAACCTTAAATCTAATCTCCTTTGCTTAGCCTTTTTCCTAACCCTTGACAACAACTTGTAACCAAACCCCCTAAACAATGAAAATTATCCTAGACCCAAAACCCATTAAAAGGACCAAAAAACCACCTGCCCCACACCACCTCTTTGGGAATGTGGGTGTCATATTCTTAAAATTGCTTCCTCATGGGTATGGGTGATGTTATCTTTATCCTGAAAGAAATTTTTTTTTTTGGTTTTTCTAGACAGGGTTTCTCTGTGTAGCTTTGCGCCATTCCTGGGACTCACTTGGTAGCCCAGGCTGGCCTCGAACTCACAGAGATCCACCTGGCTCTGCCTCCCGAGTGCTGGGATTAAAGGTGTGCGCCACCACCGCCCGGCCTGAAAGAAAAAATTTAGGTTAATTGTCAAATTCTAGGAAAAGTAACTATATCCTTTATTATCCAGTCTGTGTATAATGCCAAAGTTCAGGGTTTATCTCAAGTCCTTATTCAAGTAGTCTTTGAGACTGGATCATCTCAGCTAGTCATCTCAAAATTGCTCTGAGCACTGTGTAGTTCAAAGCTGATCTGTAGATGATGTTTGTCAGATTAATGATATTATTATTGTCCACATGGAATTGTTGTTGTGGGGCCCCATCTTCTTTCTGGAGACCTCAGTTGATGTTAGGCCTGGCAGTGATTTCCTGCAGAAAACTAATAAGAGACTCAAACACAAAGACATATATATGAAGCTAATTGAAGCTTTTTTTCTAGAATTAGTTAGTACTCTATATGACCATTCATATCTTAACAAAGTTTAAAATGCATATATATGTGTATATATAAATCTTGTAAATTTTGATATAAAATTCATACTTTAAGAAAAGTTTAAAGAATCAGAATAGAATCAAAAAGTTGAGATTAGTAATAAAATAGTCCCTTAATTAATTTGGCTTTTGTCCTGTCCCATAGCAGAAGATGGCTCTTTTATTCTGGCATGATACAGGGAGTTTGCATTTTCCTTTTAACAACATGCTTGAGTTTAAAGAAGGAGTGAGCCATTCTCCAACTCCAAAGTCAGCTTTAGATTTTAATTGAACTGGGACTATTAGAAGACCAATAGTGTTAAATCTTTAGAGAAAAGCAGAAACAAACATTTAGGAAGACATAAAAATTTTTAGATAATATATACCCATACGCCGTTTCACTCTGTTTCCTGGGATAGATGATTTGTCCCTTTTCTTCAGTTGTCTCATTTATCCAGTGTTCTTCAGTTTCCTTAACCTTCATTCTCCTAAAAGACAAAAACAAAAACCTTTCCCCAAGACTAATTTTGGGGATGTTCCTTTTTGGCAAGTTATTATCTGATTAAATGAAAAGGCATGTGTTACTGGTACAAGTTAGTTTAAATTGGATGTTCATGCTGGTTGATGAACTATCACCTCCTCTAATTAAGAGGTCTCTCTTGTTCAAATTGAACCTTTATCAAATTTTTTTTAGTTTAAAGCCAGATTTGAAGCAAGCTTTAATTCAATACTGACCAGGTGGATGGGCTCTGGCCAGGTCCATACCCAGGTTCCCAGGCAATGGCCATCTTTATCAATTTTGATGGTACCCACAGCTTATCTTCTCCTGTAGAAACAAAAGCAAAACCTCTTCTCCAACATAACACATACCTTGGTTTCCATTCTGAGGTCAGCACATCCTTAAAGTATATAGGCTGATTTAATTCTGTAGTTTTTTCTATTATCCAGTGTCTCTCTGCAGCTGTTGATCTTTTCTCATTGGCATTGAGAAAATTCAAAGTTAATAGAGCATTATGCAGTCTATTTCTGGGGGGTTTGTTACCCCTTTCTGTTTATTTAGCATATCCTTTAGAGTTCTGTTTGGTCTTTCTATGACTGCTTGACCTGTAGGTGACCCATCCAGCAGGCCAGGTTATTAGGTGTGACTCGAGGAGGCACTTCCTAAAAATCCAATGGGGGCGAGAGAGAAAGGAGACCAAGCACGTAAAAAAGACAGAGTCAGTCTGAGTTGCATCAAGGTCTTGTTTATTGCAAGGGAAAGCAGGCTTATATATACTGGGGGATAGGAAAAGTGAATAGGGGAAGGGGGGTGATGGAAAATTCCTGAAGAATAGGATCAGGGTGAGGTCTCTTTGGTCCAAAGCTTGTGCAACCGGCATGTTTTAGGAAGTTATTCTAAAAGTACATTTGTGGTTTTTTGTTTTGTTTTTTTTTTATTATTATTATTATTATTTTACAACACCATTCAGTTCAACATAATAGCCACAGAATCCCCTGTTCTCCCCCTCTCGCCCACCCCTCCCCCCAGCCCACCCCCCATTCCCACCTCCTCCAGATCAAGGTCTCCCCCGAGGACCGGGGTTGACCTGGTAGACTCAGTCCAGGCAGGTCCATTCCCCCCTCCCAGACCGAGCCAAGTGTCCCTGCATAAGTCCCAGGATTCAAACAGCCAACTCATGCAACGAGCCCAGGACCTGGCACCAATGCACAGCTGCCTCCCAAACAGATCAAGCCAACTGACTGTCTCACGCATTCAGGGGGCCTGATCCAGTTGGGGGCCCCTCAGCCTTTGGTTCATAGATCCTGTGCTTCCATTCATTTGGTTATTTATCCCGGTGCTTTATCCAACCTTGGCTTCAACAATTCTCGCTCATATAAACCCTCTTCATACTCACTAATTAGACTCCCAGTGCTCCACCAGGGGCCCAGCCGTGGATGTCTGCCTTCAGATTCCTCAGTCCTTGGATGGGGTTTATGGCACCACTATTTGGGTGTCTGGCCATCCCATCACCAGAGTAGGTCAGTTCCTGCCGTCTCTCGACCATTGCCAGCAGTCTTTTGCGGGGGTATCTTTGTGGATCTCCGTGGGCCTCCCTAGCTCTCTGCTTCCTCCCCTTCTCACCTTCTCATGTGGTCTTCATTTACCATGGTCTCCTATTCCTTGTTCTCCCTCTCTTTTCTTGATCCAGCTAGGATCTCCCACTCTTTCCCTCGACTGTCGCCCTTCATTGTTCCCACTCATGACCAGGCTATTCATGTAGATCTTGTCCATTTCTCCGTGTCTTTTTTGGGGTCCCGTTTTCCAGGTAGCCTCACTGGTGATGTGAGTAGCAGTCTAGTCATCCTTGTTCCACATCTAGCATCTTCCTATGAGTGAGTACATACCATATTTGTCTTTCTGAGTCTGGGTTACCTCACTCAGGATGATTTTTTCTAGATCCATCCATTTGCCTGCAAACCGTGTGATGTCGTTGTTTTTCTCTGCTGAGTAGTATTCCATTGTGTATATGTGCCACAATTTATTTATCCATTCTTCAGTTGAAGGGCATCTAGGTTGTTTCCAGGTTTTGGCTATTACAAACAATGCTGATATGAACATAGCTGAGCAAGTGCTCTTGTGGTATGATTGAGCATTTCTTGGGTATATGCCCAGGAGTGGTATAGCTGGATCTTGGGGGAGATTGATTCCCAATTTTCTAAGAAAGCGCCATATTGATTTCCAAAGTGGTTGTACAAGCTTGCATTCCCACCAGCAGTGGAGGAGAGTTCCCCTAGTTCCACATCCTCTCCAGCATAAAGTGTCTTCAGTGGTTTTGATCTTAGCCACTCTGACAGGCGTAAGGTGGTATCTCAGAGTTGTCTTGATTTGCATTTCCCTGATGATTAGGGAAGTTGAGCAATTCCTTAAATGTCTTTCAGCCATTTGGGATTCCTCTGTTGAGAATTCTCTGTTTAGTTCTAAAGCCCATTTCTCAATTGGACTGTTGGTCCTTTTGATGTCTAATTTCTTGAGTTCCTTATATATTCTGGATATCAGTCCTCTGTCAGATGTGGGGTTGGTGAAGATTGTAGAGAGCCCATTGGCTGAATTACTTTGTTAATTGCTCTAAAGTCTGTTACCATTCTCCATTTACCAGATTTCTTTTTAATAATAAATACAGGAGAATTCCAAGGGCTGGTTGATGCTTCAATATGATGAGCATTTAACTGGTCTTCTACCAGCTCTTCTAAAGCCTGGAGTTTCTCTCTTGTTAAAGGCCATTGCTGGACCCATACAGGCTTGTCTGTTAACCATTTTAAAGGTGGAGCTGTTGGTGTCTTGGAAAGTTCATCAGTTGTTGTGCCCTGTTCTTGTATAATATGGATGGCTGGTGACTACTCATTAGAACAATACCTTCTAATTTTTCTCCCCGAAACATGTGCTAATTTATGATTTGTTTCAGAGATTGGAGGGATGTTAATCTGAGTATTCCATTGTTGCAACAAGTCTTGACCCCACAGGTTCATAGCTATGTTAGCCACATATGGTTTTAATTTTCTTCTCTGCCCTTTAGCACCTATACATTCCAGCCATCTTGCACTCTGTTCCACCTGAGATAATGTCCCAATTCCTAACAGGTGAACATTTACCTCCTGAAGAGACCAAGTTGGATGCATAAATTCTGGTGCAATTATGGTAATGTCCGTGCCTGTGTCTACCAGACCAGACAACAAAACACCATTTATTTTTACTGTTAATTTTGGTCTTTGTTTATTAATAGAAGTTTGCCAAAAATTTTTCTTTATGTTTTCTCCTGAATTTTCTATTCTCTCTGTTTCATCATCCTGAACAGCATGATTGATTCCAATAGGCATTTGGTTATTTAACTGCTCTGAGCAGGCTGCAGGAAAGGTTTGAACTTGATTTGCTATGGGGGCCTGCATGAGGCCCCTCTGGGAGTTTCCCGAAGACTGAGGCAAAGGATTACCCTGTCTGTCCTTTGTTGATCTACATTCGTTGGTCCAGTATTTTCCCTTACCACACCTTCTGCATACTCCAGAAGGAAGGGGCATTCTGTTGTCATTGTTCCTTGAAGAAACATTGTTTCTAGGAATGACCTGTTTACAGTCCCTTTTCAAATGTCCTTGCTTTCCACATCCAAAACATCTAACATTCCTCTCAAACCTTTTGAATTTGCTTCTCCTACCCACATATCATCATGCTCATGAGCCTCAACATTAACCATATCTCTAATCCAATCTTCCAAAGGTGCAGATCTTGCCTTTAATGGCCTGATTATTCTTTTGCATGCTGCATTTGCATTCTCAAAGGCCAAAGATTCAATTATTATCTTACTAGCTTCTGAATCCGAGACCATTCTCTTTACTGCTAAAACCAGTCTTTATAAAAAATCTGTGAAAGATTCTTTTGGGCCTGAAATAACCTTTGTAAATGACTCGGGTTTTTTTCCTGGTTCCTCACCTCTGTCCCATGAATTTAAGGCTGCTGTTCAATATAAAATTAGAGTTTGGACATCATATAAACATTGTGTTTGTACTGAAGCATATTGGCCTTCTCCAATAAGCTGATCCTGGAAAACTTGTATTCCTTTATCCCTCCATTGTTTTTCTATGTTTTTTGCCTCATCCTTGAACCAAGTTAAAAACTGGGTGGGTTCAAGAACAGCTTGTGCCAACTCTCGCCAGTCCTGTGGTACAATCCTATTATATGTTGACCAAGAGTTTAACATTTGCTTTACATGTGGGGAATGCATGCCATAAAATACTATTGCCTCCTTAAACCTTAGTAAATCCAACATTTCAATTGGAGCCCAAATATTTTGTGTAGTCATTTGATCAGGCAACTGCTGTACGGTTACAGGATAAATTAAGGGTGACTGTGTGAAAACAGGCTTTCTTTCTGTAACCTTATGATCCAAACTTGAAACAACTTTAATGTTAATTTCTTTTGTCTGAATTTTTACAGGTTTAACAATTTTTTTCTAAAGCTGTCATTCTGGCACTTAAATTGACTATCTTTTTAAATAGTAAAATGAGGATAAGCATAGTAATAAACTGCATAATTCGATCAATATTAATCTTCTCATATATGTTCCATTGTCAGACTGCCTAAAATTTCAAACAAAACCCAATCTTCCAATGTACACATAAAACCCATTTTTTTTAAAATGTGGAAAAATTTCTTTTTTAAATAGTTTCCTTTAAAATATCTGATATGTTGTGACTTACAATATCTGCGTAGAACAGTAGAAATCCAAGGGAATTTCAAAACAGCCACCTAATGTCCAAGGTGTGAATCCAGAGAGAGAAAGAGAGAAGGCAAGAAAGTATAGCCAGCTAAAGGTTAAATCCAGCCATGAGTTCACTCTTGAGCTGAGTCAAGGCTTGGCTCTGGCTTCCTTAAGGTCCAACCACATGCGTTGGCTTTATAGGCAGGGGCCCTGTTTGGCAGGGCAGGCCTGAGTTGTTTGTAGCACCACCTGCTTTAAGCAAGTAGCTCACGGTTAGTCAGGCCTGAGGCCAAGTTGACCTGGGCCTGGGCTAGGGAGCCGGCCACCCTTGTGGGAAACTGGACCTGCCGCCAAGCCAAGCAGTTTTTAATGGATTCTTGTCATACTGGCTGCCAGATGTCTCCAGTGGCACTCAGATCCTGAAAGGAGCCTAGGCCCCCAAGAGTTTCCAGGACCATCAATGAAACCAAGTCCCCCAAGGCATACAGGTCACCCAACACTGGGAACCCAATCAGTGCATCCTAGTCACAAGATACCCTCAAGTTCCTCCCTGAATTGTGAGGGTTCCCTAGGCCCAATGATGATGGGTTCAGAGAAATATGGTGACCAGCAACGTGACCCTAAGGTCTGAGGAAGCAACGAAAGGAACCCACAGTGTATTCAAGCGAACAGAAGCTCCTCCTCTTAGAACATTTTGATCAGTACATGTACCCAAACATGGAGCAACAGGTGAAGCTGGCACTACTGATTGGGGTTATGGAGTATGAGATCAAGGTCTGTCTTTCTCTTGTTATCTCTCTCCCGCAGCTAGAATAGTCATGGAACCTGTAAATTTATCAGAATACACACTCTCCATGATTCTTCAATGCTTGAGGCAGCTTGAACACTTGTAGAAGGTATAACTATGTGCATCCATAACTGGATCTGGTTATTCTTCAAACTGAGTACCAGTATAGAGGCATATTATCACCTTGGCAGGGTCTCAGTGAACCAGACATAAGGGACCATTGTAAAACCCCAGACATTCTAGCTGCAGATTCCCTTCCTTTTTTGTCAAATCATAAACTATCCTACAGTCTTACATTTTTTTTACAGCCCCAGAGCTTTTTTTTAAGGGGGTAGTTGATAGAGACTAGATTTCCAATCAGCATGTTTATCTGGGCACATAGGACTTCATCTAACAATTTTTTTTTGTCCTTCCAGATATGGTTCAAGAACCAACGTGGAAGGTGCAAATGGAAGAATCCCAAGAATGTGGAAGAACTTCCAGAGTCAACTGGAAGTTCTCAAGATGTTTCTGGGCCAACCCACTACCAGGGTCAGTTATCGCCTGATTTTCATTTGAAAAAGATCTTGATGGACATTGCATATTCATTACAGGAAACATCCACCAAGATGAAGTCTCTATTATGAGCATTTATGCCCCATATACAAAGGTACCCACATTCATAAAAGAAACATTACTGGGGCTGGGGAGATGGCTCAGAGCTTAAGAGCACTGACTGCTCTTCCAGAGGTCCTGAGTTCAATTCCCAGCAACCATATGGTGGCTCACAGCCATCTGTAACAAGATCTGATGCCCTCTTCTGGCCTGCAGTCATACATGCTGTATATATAATAAATAAATAAATCTTTAAAAAAAAAGAAACATTACTAAAGCTTAAAATGCATATCAAACCCCACACATTAGTAGTGGGAGATTTCAACACACCACTCTCAACAAAAGACAGATCTACCAGACTGAAAACTTAACAAAGAAATAAAGGACCTAACACATGTTATGACTCCAATGGAGATAATAGATATCTAGAGAACATTCCATCCTAACACAAAAGAATATACCTTCTTCTCAGCACCCCATGGAACCTTCTCAAAAATTGACCACATGCTTGGTCATGAAGCAAATCTCAACAGATACAAAAACATTGGAATAACCTCCACTATCTTATCAGAATACCATGCCTTAAAGTTAGACTTCAACAACAACAAAAATCATAGAAAACCTACAAACTCATGGAAACTGAATAATGCCCCCCTGAAACATCAATGGGTCAAGGAAGAAATAAAGAAAGAAATTAAAGATCTTCTAGAATTCAGTGAAAATGAAAGTACAACATACCTAAACTTATGAGACACTATGAAAGCAGTGCTAAGAGGAAAATTCATGGCTCTAAATGCACACATAAAGAAGATGGAGAAATCCCATACCAATGAATTAACATCACAACTGAAAGCTCTAGAACAAAAAGAAGCATACTTACCCAGGAGAAATAGATGCCAGGAAATAATCAAATTGACGGCTGAAATCATCAAAATAGAAACCAAGAGAACCATAAAAAAAAAATCAATGAAACAAAGAGTTGGTTCTTTGAAAAAATCAAGAAGATAGACAAACCCTAGCCAAATTAAGCAAAAGGCAAAGAGAGAGCACCCAAATTAACAAAATCAGAAAGGAAAAGGGAAACAAACAACATGCAATGAGGATATCCAGAGACTCATCAGGTCATACTTCAAAAACATGTACTATACAGAAATAGAAAATTTGGGCCGGGCGGTGGTGGCGCACGCCTTTAATCCCAGCACTCGGGAGGCAGAGGCAGGTGGATCTCTGTGAGTTCGAGGCCAGCCTGGGCTACTAAGTGAGTTCCAGGAAAGGCGCAAAGCTACACAAAGAAACCCTGTCTCGAAAAAAAAAAAAAAAAAAAAAAAAAAAGAAAATTTGGAAGAAATGGACAATTTTCTAGATAGATACCATATACAAAAATTAAAACAACTGCTGATAAACCATTTAAATGAAACAATAACCCCTAAAGAAATAGAAACAGTCATCAAAAAATCTCCCAACCAAAAAAGCAGAAAGGTTTCAGTGCAGAATTCTACCAGCCTTCCAAAGAAGAACTAATTCCAACACTCTTCAAATTGTTCCACACAATAGAAACAGAAGGAATACTACCAAACTCTTTTTATGAGGCTACAATTACCCTGATACCCAAACCACATAAAGATGCAACAAAGAAAGAGAAATACAGACCGATCTCCCTCATGAACCTTGATGCAAAAATACTCAACAAAATATTGGCAAACCGAATCCAAGAATGCATCAAAAAATTTATCCATCATGACCAAGTATGTTTCATCCCAGGGATGCAAGGATGGTTCAACACACAAAGATCTGTCAATGTAATACACCACGTAAACAAACTGAAAGAAATAAAATGGTGTCTAATTAGATGCTGAAAAAGCCTTTGACAAAATCCAACATCCATTGATGATAAAGGTCTTAGAGAGATCAGGAATACAAGGAACATTCCTAAACATAATAAAGGCAATTTACAGCAAATCAACAGCCACCATCAAATTATATGGAGAGAAACTCAGAGCTATTCCACTAAAATCAGGAACAAGACAAGGCTGTCCACTCTCCCCTTATTTATTCAATATAGTACTAGAAGTTCTAGCTAGATCAATAAGACAACAAAAGGAGATCAAGGGGATCCAAATTGGAAAGGGAGAAGTCAAACTTTCACTATTTGCAGATGATATGATAGTATATATAAGTGACCCCAAAAACTCTACCAGGGAACTCCTACAGCTGATAAACTCCTTCAGTAAAGTGGCAGGATACAAGATCAATTCAAAAAAATCAGTAGCCCTCCTATACACAAATGATAAAAGGGCTGAGAAAGAAATTAGTGAAACATCACCTTTTACAATAGCCACAAATAATATAAAATACCTTGAGATAACACTAACTAAACAAGAGAAGGAACTTTTTGATAAGAACTTTAAATTTCTAAAGAGAGAAATTGAAGAAGATATCAGAAAATGGAAGTATCTCCCATGCTCATGGATAGGTAGGAGTAACATAGTAAAAATGGAAATCTTACAAAAAGCAATATACAGATTCAATACAATCCCCATCAAAATCCCAACACAATTCTTCACAGACTTGGAAAGAAAAATACGCAACTTCATGGGGAAAAACAAAAGACCCAGGATAGCTAAAAGAATCCTGTATGAAAAAGCAACCTCGGGAAGCATCAGAATCCCTGACCTCAAGCTCTACTGTAGAGCTATAGTAGAAAAAACAGCTTGTTACTGGTATCAAAATGGACATATGGAACAATGGAATCAAATTCAAGACCCTGACATTAATTCATGCATATAAAACACCTGATTTTTGATCAAGAATCCAAAACTGTACAAGGGAAAAAAGAAAGTATCTTCAACAAATGGTGCTGGCATAACTGGATGTCAATAAGTAAAAGATTACAAAAAGATTCATATCTGTCACCATGTAAAAAACTCAAGTCCAAGTAGATCAAAGACCTCAACATAAATCCAGTTACACTAAACTTAATAGAAGAGAAATTAGGAAGTGCTCTTGAGCACATTGGCACCGAAGACCTCTTTCTAAATATAAACCAACTGCACAGATAATGAGCACAACAATTAATAATTGGGACCTCTTGAAACTGAGAACCTTTGCAGGCCAAAGGACATGGTCAATAAGACAAAAAGGCAGCTTACAGAATGGAAAAAGATCTTTACCAAGCCCACAACTGATAGAGGATTGATCTCCACAGTATATAAAGAACTCAAGAAATTAGACATCAAAATACTGATAATCCAATTAAAAAATGGGCTAAAGTACTAATCAGAGAATTTACAAAACAAGAATCACAAGTGGCTGAAAGCCATTTAAAGAAATGTTCAACATCCCTAATCATCAAAGAAATCTAAATCAAAAATGACTGTGAGATACCACCTTACACCTGTCAGAATGGCTATGATCAAAAACACTAATGACAATCAATGTTGGAGAGGAAGTGGAGCAAAGGGAACACTCCTCCAATTTTGTTGGGAATGAAAAATTGTACAACCACTGTGGAAATCATATGGTAATTTCTTAGAAAATTGGGAATCGAAATAACTCAAGAGCCAGCCATACCACTCTTTGTCATATAACCAAGGAATGCTCATTTATACCACAAAGATACATGTTCATCTATTTTCATAGCAGCACTATTTGTAATAGCCAGAACCTGGAAACAACCTAGAGGCCTGTCAACAGAAGAAAGATTAAGAAAATGTGGTAAATATACACAATGGAGTACTACTCAGCAGAAGAAAACATTGACAGCATGAAATTTGCAGGGAAATGGATGGAACTACAAAAAAATCATCCTGAGTGAGGTAGCCCTAACCCAGAAGGACAAACATGGTACACACTCACTCATAAGTGAATTCTAGATATAAAGTTTTATTTTTATTCAATTACTGAGCAAGCCTAAATGAAACATTTCACCATTAAAATAAGAATTTATACGGTATCAAGCTGATAATAGAAAAATTAATAAATTTAAGAAAATAAAAATAAAAAAACTAAAAGAAAAATGTGAACAATTAAAAAAAACCAAACAAACATATTTTACTAACATTTTCTCTTTGTGGTTCTTAGTTGTCCTATTGCAGAGCTGCCAGCTTAAGTCATGGTGGGATCAAGAAAAATGGGCCTTGTTAGTTCGTGTTTCTGGAGTTGTATCCATACCAGTGGATGCCCATATGCTCCAGAAGAGAATTTGACATATCTGCTGCCATTGTTGCTGTTATAGCAGTGACAGCCACCACTGCAACTGTTTCTGGGATTACCATTTCATAATTGCTTACTACAGATAGCACAGTAGAGACCCTGGCAGCAAAAGTGGCTATCACAGTTAGTTAATCCTTTATTCTACTGGGCATGATAAAAATAATTCAATAGTTATATGCATTTTGATTGGCTTTGAAAATTATAAATTATAAACTCAATTTCCATTTGCTTTTGAGATACCATCTTACAAAGGACTCCAATTTGCAGTAAGGCTCATTAAGGAAGGGAATGGCTCAGTTGCCTTTAGCCTAGTGGCTATGGGTGGGTTAGGACTTCTGTTCCTCTTTTCCATGTTGAACACACAGATTTCAAGCCCAGAACCATTTTGAGATCTTTGGCAGCAGTTAACTCTGCAGCTCACACATGATTGAGCCTGTATGATAATGAGTATTCAGAGATTGGTAATGCCAGGGAGGTGGTCACCAACCAAAGACAGAACACATATGTGGCCTGAGCAGGCATCTCCATGATGGGTAAGGTGACCTGCTGATGTACCATGCAGCCTAAGTCAGAAGCTCATTTTTGGATTTTGTCAAATGCCTTTTCTGCATCTAGTGAGATGATCATATGTTTTTTTTTTTTCTTTGAGTTTATTTACATAGTGTATTACATTGATGGACTTTCGTATGTTGAACCACCCTTGCATTCCTGGGATCATGCCTACTTGATCATGGTGGATAATTGTGTTGATGTAACCAACCATCTTATTAAATAAGAAACACAGAAACAATGTAAAAGAGAAAGCCGAGAGGTCAGAGCTCAGAACTAAAATCTCACCCTTCCGCCTGCGGTGTCCCAGCTTCCCGAAAGAGACCTATTTCCTGTCTGTTCGTCTATTTATAGTATTTTGTTCTGCCTTCTCATTGGTTGTAAACCCAAACACGTGACTGCCTCGTCACTGTCTGAATGTACAGCCCCCTAGGTCTTAAAGGTATATGTCTCCAATGCTGGCTGTATCCCTGAACACACAGAGATCTATGGGATTAAAGGCATGTGCCACCACCGCCACACTCTGTCTATGGCTCTAATAGCTCTGACCCCCAGGCAACTTTATTTATTAACATACAATCAAAATCACATTTCAATACAATTAGAATACCACCACATTTCCCCTTTTCTATTTTAATAAAAAGAAAAAAAAGCAAAAGGTTATAACTAACAAAAGAAAAACTATATACAAAAGTACAATAACTATATACAATATATCAAGTAATAAATACCTAAACAGGTATTTGACAAATCAGAGAAATAATTCCATTATCTATCCTATTTTGGTAAATCCAAAATGTATCTAATGTACTTTCTATCCTAATTAATTTTCAACTATAACTAACTAATCTTCAACCATAACTAACAAATTTTCAACTCCCTCAGAGACCCAAGAAGGGAATAATATTAGCTAACAAAAATAAAAACAGGAAGTGCATGCAAGCAACTTCCAAAAAATTTGTGAGTTGACAGAAACAGCCAGCTGCCTGGGCAGTCACCTGAGGTTTCTCCACAGTGTTGGGGCATCATCTTCAGCCTATAGGCTTAGTGTATCTGACAGACTCATTTGTGATGTAGGATGTACACAAGGTCAACAGTTCAACCTCACATTGGGTGAGAGCAGTCCACGTACCAGAAACACCTGAATTCCACTAGTGTCCTGTCATGATTCAGGATTTTAAATTCTGGAAATTGTTGACAGTTTTTAAATTCAGCTGTCCATTCTTCTTGGCTGTGTATATATGGCTTCATCTCAGCATCCCCTTCTTCTCCACATCCCTCTATTAAATGCCAGTCTACTTTCGAGAGGCATGAGCTTTCAGCTGCTGTTCCATTGTACAACAGAATCCATCGGCCCTCTGCCTGTTAAGCTGCCTTCAAAGAAAAGGGCACCGTACCTTTTCCGGATGCAAAGGCCACTTCAGGGATGGGGCCATATTGTCCTGGCCTCAGAAGATGCCTTTTTGATAAAGCCATAACCACACTTGTTTTGTCAAGAATCAGTAGTCCCTTGTTTTGTGTTCTGTCTGTCCATTTTGTCCTGTTGATTCAAGGATACATTGTTGTCCAGTGGCTAACTTTTGCCACAATGAAAGTTGACTCCATATGCAGTTTCTTCAATGCCCATATTTTCTTTTTTTTTTTTTTTTTTCTTTTTTTTTTGGTTTTTCGAGGCAGGGTTTCTCTGTGTAGCTTTGCGCCTTTCCTGGGACTCACTTGGTAGCCCAGGCTGGCCTCGAACTCACAGAGATCCACCTGGCTCTGCCTCCCGAGTGCTGGGATTAAAGGCGTGCGCCACCACCGCCCGGCCCATATTTTCTCTGAAGTAGATTGGTACTGCCAGGAGCCGACATGTCTCAAAAAAGAAAATTTTTCTAAGTTATTAAAACATTTTAAATGCCATATTCTGTAGATCTCTGAAGGGTTTGAAGATGACCTGTCTAAAACATATCTAATATGACTACAAGTTCTATTGTAATGTCTAACTACTATCTTTCATTTCTTTATATCCTAGTAGTTGGTAATAATAACATTCAAGGATCAGAAATTTGCATTACATTGTTAAATGAATGGTATGTATACAATTAGAAATATACATATAGCATTTTCTAACAATATCAATTTCAAATTTGTATACAATATAAAACAATCCAATCCAATGTAAAGTATTTAAAACTATTAATTGTCTTTTTCATTTCTTTCTTTTTCTTTTTTTTTTTAAACAAGAACCTTAAATCTAATCTCCTTTGCTTAGCCTTCTTCCTAACCCTTGACAATAACTTGTAACCAATCCCCTAAACACTGAAAATTATCCCAGACCCAAAACCCATTAAAAAGACCAAAAAACCACCGTCCCCACACCACCTCTTTGGGAATGTGGGTGTCGTATTCTTAAAATTGCTTCCTGCTGGGTATGGGCGAAGTTTTCTTTATCCTGAAAAAAAATTTTAGGTTAATTGTCAAATTCTAGGAAAGGTAACTATATCCTTCATTTTCCAGTCTGTGTATAATGCCAAAGTTCAGGGTTTATCTCAAGTCCTTATTCAAGTAGTCTTTGAGACTGGATCATCTCAGCTAGTCATCTCAAAATTGCTCTGAGCACCTTGTAGTTCAAAGCTGATCTGTGGATGATGTTTGTCAGCTTAATGATATTATTATTGTCCACGTGGAATTGTTGTTGTTGTGGGGCCCCATCTTCTTTCTGGAGACTTCAGTTGATGTTAGGCCTGGCCGTGATTTCCTGCAGAAAACTGATAAGAGACTCGAACACAAAGACATATATATGCAGCTAGCCTTTTTTCTAGAATTAGTTAGTACTCTATATGACCATTCATATCTTAACAAAGTTTAAAATGTATATATATATATATATATATATATATATATATATATATATATATATATTAATCTTGTAAATTTTGATATAAAATTTATACTTTGAGAAAAGTTCAAAGAATCAAAATAGAATCAAAGAGTTGAGATTAGTAATAGAATTGTCCCTTAATTAATTTGGTTTTTGTCCTGTACCATAGCAGAAGATGGCTCTTTTTTTTTTTTTGGTTTTTCGAGACAGGGTTTCTCTGCGTAGCTTTGCGCCTTTCCTGGAGCTCACTTGGTAGCCCAGGCTGGCCTCGAACTCACAGAGATTCGCCTGGCTCTGCCTCCCGAGTGCTGGGATTAAAGGCGTGCACCACCACCGCCCGGCAAGATGGCTCTTTTATTCTGGCATGATACAGGGAGTTTGCATTTTCCTTTTAACAACATGTTTGATTTTAAAGAAGGAGGGAGCCATTCTCCAACTCCAAAGTCAGCTTTAAATTTTAATTGAACTGGGACTATTAGAAGACCAATAGTGTTAAATCTTTAGAGAAAAGCAGAAACAAACATTTATGAAGACATAAAATTTTTTAGATAATATATACCCATACACCGTTTCACTCTGTTTCTTGGGATAGATGATTTGTCCCTTTTCTTCAGTTGTCTCATTTGTCCAGTGTTCTTCAGATTCCTTAACCTTCATTCTCCTAAAAGGCAAAAACAAAAACCTTTCCCCAAGACTAATTTTGGGGATGTTTCCTTTTGGCAAGTTATTATCTGATTAAAAGAAAAGGCATGTGTTACTGGTACAAGTTAGTTTAAATTGGATGTTCATGCTGGTTGATGAACTATCACCTCCTCTAATTAAGAGGTCTCTCTTGTTCAAATCGAACTTTTATCAATTTTGATGGTACCCACAGCTTATCTTCTCCTGTAGAAAAAAAAGCAAAACCTCTTCCCCAATGTAATACATACCCTGGTTTCCATTCTGAGGTCAGCACATCCTTAAAGTATATAGGCTGATTTAATTCTGTAGTTTTTACTATTATCCAATGTCTCTCTGCAGCTGTTGTTCCTTTCTCATTGGCATTCAGAAAATTCAAAGTTAGAAGAACATTATGCAGTCTATCTCTGGGGGTTTTTGTTACCCATTTCTGTTTATTTAGCATATCCCTTAGAGTTCTGTTTGATCTTTCTATAACTGCTTGACCTGTAGGATTATGTGGTATGCCTGTAATATGCTTTATATTGTAATAAGCAAAAAACTGTTTCATTTTAA
Source organism: Peromyscus maniculatus bairdii (assembly GCF_049852395.1). NCBI lineage: Eukaryota > Metazoa > Chordata > Mammalia > Rodentia > Cricetidae > Peromyscus > Peromyscus maniculatus. The sequence continues at coordinate 55,790,529 of NC_134863.1, read as the reverse complement.
CAGAGACATATGATGGAGCATTGTCAGTTTTGATTTGTGCAGGTATACCCATGATGGCCATAACTTCTAGCAAATGAGTGATTACAGAATCAGCTTTTTCAGAACTCAAAGCAGTTGCCCATTGAAATCCTGAATAAGTATCGATAGTGTGGTGTACATATTTCAATTTTCCAAATTCTGCAAAGTGAAACACGTCCATCTGCCAGATTTCATTTCTCTGAGTACCCTTTGGGTTACATCCTGCTGGTAATGGCATTTGATTGTAGAAGGAACAAGTAGGACATTTCTTTACTATTTCTTTGGCTTGTTGCCAGGTTATGGAAAAATCCTTTTTTAAACCTTTACTATTGACATGATGTTTTCTATGAAATTCTGAGGCCTCCAGCACATTTCCTATTAATAATTTATCAATCTCATCATTGCCTTGTGCTAGAGGGACTGGCAGACCAGTATGGGATCGAATGTGAGTTATATATAAAGGATGATTCCTTTTCCTGATTGTATCTTGTAATTGAATAAATAGTGAAGTTAATTCTGAAGCATCAGGGATAAATTCTGCAGTCTCAATATGTAACACCACTCTTTCAGCATACTGAGAGTCAGTTACTATGTTGAGAGGTTCTGAAAAATCCATTAATACCAACAGAATAGCATACAATTCTGATTTTTGAACTGAATTATACGGACTTTGAACCACTTTACTTAAACTTTCTGATTTGTAACCTGCCTTTCCTTCTTTGTTGGCATTTGTATAAAATGTACGAACTCCAGATATGGGTTTTTGCCGTACAATTCGAGGCAAGATCCAATCAGCTCTCTTTATAAGATCAATTCTATTGCTTTTGGGATATTTGCTGTTAATTTCTCCCAAAAAATTACTGCAAGCTCTTTGCCAAGGTTCACTTTCTGTCCATAATTTTTCAATGTCCTCCTTAGTTAATGGTACGACAATTTCTGCTGGGTCTATGTCTGCTAATTGACGAAGTCTCAATTTTCCTTTGTAAATCAAGTCAGATTTTTTCCACATAAGTTTTTAATTTTTTATTTGGTTTATTTGGTAAAAATATCCATTCCAATATAATATCTTCCCTCTGCATTAATATTCCAGTAGGAGAACGCCTAGAAGTTAAAATAACCAAAATGCAATCCAGCTTTGGATCAATACGGTCCACGTGTCCTTCATGCACTTTCTTTTCTACCAAGGCCAATTCTTTCTCAGCTTCAGGTGATAATTCTCTTGGACTATTTAAGTCCTTGTCACCTTCTAAGGTTCTGAACAAATTAGTCAGTTCATCATGTTTTACCCCAACAATAGTTCGTAGATGAGAAATATCTCCAAATAATCTTTGAAAGTCATTAAGAGCCTGTAGTTTATCTCTCCGAATTTGCACCTTTTGGGGTCTAATTTTTTGTAGCTCTATTTTATATCCTAAATAATTAATAGAATCTCCTCTTTGTATCTTTTCAGGAGCAATTTGTAATCCCCAGCAAGGTAAAATTTTCTTTACTTCTTCAAACATTATTTCTAAAGTATCTGCATTTGAGTCAGCTAGTAAAATATCATCCATATAATGATAAATTATAGATTTAGGAAATTTTTTTACGTATCACTTCCAATGGCTGTTGTACAAAGTATTGGCACAGAGTTGGGCTATTCAACATTCCCTGTGGGAGGACCCTCCATTGAAATCTTTTAACTGGTTGAGAATTATTATAAGTAGGTACTGTAAAAGCAAATCTTTCTTTGTCTTTTTCTTGTAAGGGTATTGAAAAGAAACAGTCTTTTAAATCAATAACTATGAGAGGCCATCCTTTTGGTAACAGAGTAGGCAAAGACATCCCAGATTGTAGAGAGCCCATTGGCTGAATTACTTTGTTAATTGCTCTAAGGTCTGGTACCATTCTCCATTTACCAAATTTCTTTTTAATAACAAATACAGGAGAATTCCAAGGTCTGGTTGATTCTTCAATATGCTGAGTATTTAACTGTTCTTCTACCAGCTCTTCTAAAGCCTGGAGTTTCTCTCTTGTTAAAGGCCATTGTTGGACACATACTGGCTTGCTGTGGGATGGTCTGTATGTCAAATTGCTCTGATTGGTCAATAAATAAAACACTGGTTGGCCAGTGGCCAGGCAGGAAGTATGTGGGACAAGGAGAGAGGAGAATTCTGGGAAGCGGAAGGCTGAGGCGGAGAGACACTGCAGCCGCCGCCATGACCAGCAGCATGTGAAGACGCCGGTAAGCCACCAGCCACGTGGCAAGGTATAGATTTATGGAAATGGATTAATTTAAGCTATAAGAACAGTTAGCAAGAAGCCTGCCACGGCCATACAGTTTGTAAGCAATATAAGTCTCTGTGTTTACTTGGTTGGGTCTGAGCGGCTGTGGGACTGGCGGGTGACAAAGATTTGTCCTGACTGTGGGCAAGGCAGAAAACTCTAGCTACAAATGGCGCCCAACGTGTTGGCAAGAGTTTCTACCTAAAACCTGAGAAAAGATTCTAAAATGGAGCTAAAAACAGCTTCCTAATTGTCTCTCTCAAAGGAGTGGCAGCCTGCCGGTTTGAGCTACTGGCGGGTTCCTAGCGTGCGAGCTTGATCTGCAGTATGGCGGGAATGAGGCCTCTGCAAGTGGCACATTAAGCTGCATGGTGGATTTAGCCTTTGCTAGTACAAAACAAAAAGAGGTTTCTGGGCTACACACTGCTTGGATAAAAGCATAGACCCAGGATGGCTCCCAGAGCTGGCGGAAAACGTACCACCGCCATGTTGGGAAGCTGAAGTGGGCGGAGCCAGCAGCCACAGCGCCTTTTCAGGCTTAAAAGGCTGCAGTTTAAGCAATAGGCTCAAGGTAATATAAAAAATAAGCCATGTAAAGATGGCTACCACACAGAGAATCTGGATTATGTTCTCTTTGATATTTGTAACTGAAGAAAAACATTTGATTGCAAAAGCTGTTGAGTTATGCCAAAATGTGTATTTTAAAGGTACCTTGACTTCAAAATTTGGATATAAGAATATGTTGCTTTGGAAAGGAGGCTCTGGTTTTGTTTCCACAGAAAGCCAGAGGCTATGGATTTGTTCCAGATTAAGATACACCAGGTTTGACCAGCCAAGACCACCTGAAAGATCTCTGATGACACCATGACCCAGATGATTCAACATCCAGAATCGTTTCAAGGCAACTGGCTCAGACAATACGGTCTCATGGACTACTCCATGGTCCTAAAATTTTCTTTGTGTCCCCATAAGATACAGCGCCCCCCTCCAGCAGGAAGTAGTAAGAGAAGCTACGCCCAAATTCCCAAATATACCAAGCTGACTTTGGAGATGTGTAAAAGTTAAAACCTTCCTTTTAAAAAAAAAGAAAGGGGAAGTGCTGTGGGATGGTCTGTATGTCAAATTGCTCTGATTGGTCAATAAATAAAACACTGGTTGGCCAGTGGCCAGGCAGGAAGTAGGTGGGACAAGGAGAGAGGAGAATTCTGGGAAGCGGAAGGCTGAGGCGGAGAGACACTGCAGCCGCCACCATGACCAGCAGCATGTGAAGATGCCGGTAAGCCACCAGCCACGTGGCAAGGTATAGATTTATGGAAATGGATTAATTTAAGCTATAAGAACAGTTAGCAAGAAGCCTGCCACGGCCATACAGTTTGTAAGCAATATAAGTCTCTGTGTTTACTTGGTTGGGTCTGAGCGGCTGTGGGACTGGCGGGTGACAAAGATTTGTCCTGACTGTGGGCAAGGCAGAAAACTCTAGCTACACTGGCTTGTCTGTTAACCATTTTAAAGGTAGAGCTGTTGGTGTCTTTGGAAGATCATCAGTTATTGTGCCCTGTTCTTGTATAATATGGATGGCTGGTGACCACTCATTAGAATAATATCTTCTAATATTTCTCTCAGTAACATGTGTTAGTTTATGATTTGTTTCTGAGATTGGAGGGATGTTAATCTGAGTATTCCATTGTTGCAACAAGTCTCAACCCCACAGGTTCATAGTTATGTTAGCCACATATGGTTTTAATTTTCCTCTCTGTCCTTCTGGACCTATACATTCCAGCCATCTTGCACTCTGTTTCACCTGAGATAATGTCCCAATTCCTAACAGTTGAACGTTTACCTCCTGAAGAGGCCAAGTTGGAAGCCAAAATTCTGGTGCAATTATGGTAACGTCCGCACCTGTGTCTACCAGACCAGACAACAAAACACCATTTATTTTTATCGTTAATTTTGGTCTTTGTTCATTAATAGAAGTTTGCCAAAAAATTTTCTTTATGTTTTCTCCTGAATTTTCTATTCTCTCTGTTTCATCAACCTGACCAGCATGATTTATTCCAATAGGTATTTGGTTATTTAATCGATCTCCAGAGCAGGGATTTCCTCTATGGCTGCCGGAAAGGTTTGAACTGGATTTGCACTGGGGGCCTGCACGAGGCCCCTCTGGGAGTTTCCCGAAGACTGAGGCAAAGGATTACCCTGTCTGTCCTTTGTTGATCTACATTCGTTGGTCCAGTGTTTTCCCTTACCACACCTTCTGCATACTCCAGAAGGAAGGGGCATTCTGTTGCCATTGTTCCTTGAAGAAACATTGTTTCTGGGAATGACCTGTCTACAGTCCCTTTTCAAATGTCCTTGCTTTCCACATCCAAAACATCTAACACTCCTCAAACCTTTTGAAATTACTTCTCCTACCCATGTATCATCATGCTCATCAGCTTCAACATTAATTTTTTCTCTAATTCAATCTTCCATAGGTGCAGATCTTGCCCTTAATGGCCTGATTATTCTTTTGCATGCTTTATTTGCATTCTCATAGGCCAAAGATTCAATTATTGCCTTACCAGCTTCTGAATCTGAGATCATTCTCTTTACTGCTGAAGCCAGTCTTTGTAAAAAATCTGTAAAAGACTCTTTTGGGCCTTGCATCACCTTTGTAAATGACTCGGATTTTTTTCCTGGTTCCTCAACTCTGTCCCATGCATTCAAGGCTGCCGTTCTACATAAAATTAGGGTTTGGACATCATATAAACATTGTGTTTATACTGAAGCATATTGACCTTCTCCAATAAGCTGATCCTGGCAAACTTGTATTCCTTTATCCCTCCATTGTTTTTCTGTGTTTTTAGCCTCCTCCTTAAACCAAGTCAGAAACTGAAGTCTCTGGCTGGGTTCCAGAACACCTTGTGCAAGGTCCCGCCAGTCCTGTGGTACTATCCTATTATATGTTGACCAAGAGTTTAACATTTGCTTTACATATGGGGAATGCATGCCATAAGATACTATTGCCTCCTTAAACCTTTTTAAATCCAACATTTCAATTGGAGCCCAAATATTTTGTGTAGCCATCTGATCAGGCATCTGCTGTACGGTTACAGGATAAATTAAGGGTGACTGTGTGAAAACAGGCTTTCTTTCTGCAACCTTATGATCCCGACTTGAAACAACTTCACTGTTAATTTCTTCTGTCTGTATTTTTACAGGTTTAACAAGTTCTTCTAAAGCTGTTATCCTGGCACTTAAATTGACTATCTTTTTAAATATTAAAATGTGGATTAACATAGTGATAAGGTGCATAATTCCACCAATACTAATATTACATAGTTGTTCCATTATCAGACTGCCTAAAATTTCGAACAAAAACCAATTTTCTTCCAATGTACACATAAAACCCATTTGTTTTTTAATGTGGAAAAAATTCTCTTTTAGATAGTTTCCTTTAAAATATCTGATATGTTATGACTTATCAAATCTGCATAGAACAGTAGAAATCCGAGGGGATTTTCAAAGCAGCCACCTAGTGTCCCAGGTTTAAATCCAGAGAGAGAGAGAGAGAGAGAGAGAGAGAGAGAGAGAGAGAGAGAGAGAGAAAGAGAGAGAGAGAATGTACAAGAAAGCGTAGCCGGCTAAAGCTGAAATCCAGCCACGTGTTCCCTCTTGTGCTGAGTCAAGGCTTGGGTCTGGCTTCCTTAAGCTCTGACCACGTGCATTGGCTTTACAGGCAGGGCCCTGTTCGGCAGGCAGGTCTGAGTTGTTTGTAGCACCGGCTTTAAGCAAGCAGGCTTTAAGCAAGCAGCTCAGTTAGTCCGGCCTGAGGCCAAGGACTAGGGGGCCGCCGCTCGGACTAGGAAGCTGGAGCTCGGACTAGGACGCCGGCCGCCCGGTCTGCCGCCCTTGCGGGAAAGCGAAACTGCCACCAAGCCAAGCGGTTGTTAATGGATTCTTGTCACATTGGGCGCCAGATGTTGATGTAACCAACCATCTTATTAAATAAGAAACACAGAAACAATGTAAAAGAGAAAGCCAAGAGGTCAGAGCTCAGAGCTAAAATCTCACCCTTCCGCCTGCGGTGTCCCAGCTTCCCGAAAGAGACCTATTTCCTGTCTGTTCGTCTATTTATAGTATTTTGTTCTGCCTTCTCATTGGTTGTAAACCCAAACACGTGACTGCCTCATCACTGTCTGAATGTACAGCCCCCTAGGTCTTAAAGGTGTATGTCTCCAATGCTGGCTGTATCCCTGAACACACAGAGATCTATGGGATTAAAGGCGTGTGCCACCACCGCCACACTCTGTCTATGGCTCTAATAGCTCTGACCCCCAGGCAAATTTATTTATTAACATACAATAAAAATCACATTTCAATACAATTAGAATACCACCACATAATTGTTTTGATGTATTCTTGGAGTCTGTTTCCCTGTATTTTATTGAGTATTTTTGCATCAATGTTCATGAGGGAGATCGGTCTGTAGTTCCCTTTTTTTGTTGTATCCTTACTTGGTTTAGGAATCAGGATAATTGTAGCTTCATAGAAGGAGTTTGGTAATGTTCCTTCTGTTTCTATTGTGTGGAACAATTTAGAGAGTATTGGTATTAACTCTTCTTTGAAGATCTGGTAGAATTCTGCGCTGAAACTGTCTGATCCTGGGCTTTTTTTGGTTGGGAGAATTTTAATGACTGTTTCTATTTCCTTAGGGTTTATTGGACTATTTAAATAGTTTATCTGTTCTTGATTTAACTTAGTTATGTGGTACCTATCCAGAAAATTGTCCATTTCTTTTAGGTTTTCCAGTTTTGTGGAGTAGAGGTTTTGAAATATCACCTGATAATTCTCTGGATTTCCTCAATATCTGTTGTTATGTCTCCCTTTTCATTCCTGATTTTGTTGATTTGGATTCCCTCTCTTTCTGTGTCTTTTGGATAGTTTGGATAAGGGCTTGTCTATCTTGTTGATTTTCTCAAAGAACCAACCCTGTTTCATTAACTTCTTGTATTATTCTCTTAGTTTCTATTTTATTGATTTCACCTCTCACTTTGATAATTTCCTGGAGTCTACTCTTCCTGGGAGACTTTGCTTCTGCTTGTTGTAGAGCTTTCAGGTGTACTGTTAAGTCACTAGTGTGAGATTTCTCCAACTTCTTCATGTGGGCATTTAGTGCTATGAATTTCCCTCTTAGCACTGCTTTCATACTGTCCCATGAGTTTGGGTATGTGGTGTCTTCATTTTCGTTGATCTCTAGGTAGTCTTGAATTTCTTTCTTTATTGCTTCCTTAACCCATTGGTGATTCAGTTGAGCATTATTCATTTTCCATGAGATTGTAGGTTTTCTGTAGTTTTTGTTGTTGTTGAAATCTAACTTTAAACCATGGTGGTCAGATAGAACACAGGAGGTTATTCCAATTGTTTTGTATCTGTTGAGATTTGCTTTGTGCCCAAGTATGTGGTCAATTTTAGGGAAGGTTCCATGGGGTGTTGAAAAGAAGGTATATTCTTTTTTGTTAGGATAGAATGTTCTGTAGATATCTATTAGTCCCATTAGGGTCATGACATCATTTATATCTTTTATTTCTCTGTTAAGTTTTGATTTGGGAGATCTGTCCAGTGGTGAAAGTGGGGTGCTGAGGTCTCCCACTATTTATGTGTGGGGTTTTATATGTGGTTTAAGCTTTAGTAATATTTTTTACATATGTGGGTACCCTTGTATTTGGGGCATAAATGTTCGGAATTGAAACTTCCTCTTGGAGGAACTTTCCTCTTTCTAAATATAATCCCAACAGCACAGACAATGAGCACAACAATTAATAAATGGGACCTCTTGAAACTGAGAATTTTTTAAATTTTATTTTACAATACCATTCAGTTCTACATAACAGCCACAGATTCCCTTGTTCTCCCCCTTCCTTCTCCACTCCCCTTCCCCCCAGCCCACCTCTCATTCCCACTTCCTCCAGGGCAAAGCCTCCCCCAAGGACTGTAAACGACCTGGTAGACTCAGTCCAGGCAGGTCTAGTCCCCTCTTCCCAGACTGAGCTAAGCGTCCCTGCATAAGTCCCAGGTTTCAAAAAGCTAACTCATGCAATGAGCCCAGGATCTGGTACCACTGCCTAGATGACTCCCAAACAGATCAAGCCAATCAACTGTCTCACCTATTCAGAGGGTCTGATCCAGTTGGGGGCCCCTCAGCCTTTGGTTCATAGTTCATGTGTTTCCATTCGTTTGGCTATTTGTCTCTGTGCTTTATCCAACCTTGGTTTCAAGAATTCTCACTCATATAAAGCCTCCTCTTTCTCGCTAATTAGACTCCCAGAGCTCCACCCGGGGACTAGCCATGAATGTCTGCATCCAGAGTCCTCAGTTCTTGGATGGGGTTTCTGGCACAACTATTAGGGTGTTTGGCCATCCCATCACCAGAGTAGGTCAGTCCTGGCTGTCTCTCGACCATTGCCAGCAGTCTTTTTTGGGGGTATCTTTGTGGATTTCTCTGGGCCTTTTTAGCACCTGGTTTCTTCCTTTTCTCATGTGGTCTTCATTTACCATCATCTTCTATTCCTTGTTCTCCCTCTCTGTTCTTGATCCAGCTTGGATCTCCTGCTCCCACAGGCTCTCTTTCCCTTGACCCTCGCCCTTCATTGCTCCCACTCATGTCCAGGTTGTTCATGAAGATCTCAGCCATTTCTCCATATTTGGGTAATCCTTATGTCTTTCTTGGGGTACTTTTCCAGGTAGCCTCATTGGTGATGTGAGTAGCAGTCTAGTCATCCTTGTTTCATGTCTAGTATCCTCCTATGAGTGAGTACATACCATATTTGTTTTTCTGAGTCTGGGTTACCTCACTCAGGATGATTTTTTCCATAGAAAATAGATCCATCCATTTGCCTGCAAACCTCATGATGTCATTGTTTTTCTCTGCTGAGTAGTATTCCATTGTGTATATGTGCCACAATTTATTTATCCATTCTTCAGTTGAAGGGCATCTAGGTTGTTTCCAGGTTTTGGCTATTACAAACAATGCTGATATGAACATAGCTGAGCAAGTGCTCTTGTGTTATGATCGAGCATTTCTTGGGTATATGCCCAAGTGGTATAGCTGGATCTTGGGGGAGATTAATTCCCAATTTTCTAAGAAAGCGCCATATTGATTTCCAAAGTGGTTGTACAAGCTTGCATTCCCACCAGCAGTGGAGGAGATTTCCCCTAGTTCCACATCCTCTCCAGCATAAGATGTCTTCAGTGTTTTTGATCTTAGCCATTCTGACAGGTGTAAGGTGGTATGTCAGAGTTGTTTTGATTTGCATTTCCCTGATGATTAGGGATGTTGAGCAATTCCTTAAATGTCTTTCAGCCATTTGAGTTTCCTCTGTTGAGAATTCTCTGTTTAGTTCTGTAGCCCATTTCTTAATTGGACTGTTGGTCATTTTGATGTCTAATTTCTTGGGTTTCTTATATATTCTGGACATCAGTCCTCTGTCAGATAAGCAGTTGGTGAAGATCTTTTCCCATTCTGTAGGCTGTTGCTTTGCCTTGTTGACCATATCCTTTTCTCTACCAAAGCTTCTCATTCTCAAGAGGTCCCATTGGTTGATTGTTTCTCTCAATGTCTGTGCTACTGGTGTTATATTTAGGAAGTGATCTTCGATGCCAATGTGTTTAAGACTACTTCCTACTTTCTCTTCTATCAGGTTCAGAGTAAGAGCTTTTTGACTTACACTTACCCTTGTCTATATAATGCTTTTTGGAACAGCTGTGGCTACACAGAAAATAAAATGTCTCTAATACTCAAATGTGCATTTATGTGTATATATCCCCCCCTCTTCTCCACATTGTGTCCATGGAAATTCAGTTTTTTCTCTTTCATAAATATAGATAAATTGCAAGTACCTAAATAAATGTAACACATACACATATACACAAAATAATATAATGACATTTTAAGCCATCTCTTTATGGCCTGAACATTGGGCCTACAATGGACTATGATTTTTTACCCAGTTTTTTTTATTTGTTTTGTTTTGTTTCTCGAGGAAGGTTTCTTTGTGTAGCTTCCATATTTCCTGGTACTCACTTGGTAGCCCAGGCTGTCCTCAAACTCACAGAGCTCGGCATGGCTCTGCCTTCAAGGGATTAAAGGAGTGTGCCATCACTGCTTGGCATTTACCCAGTTTTTAAAAACTGTAATTGGTGGGGGGTAGTGTTTTTGCACACCTTTAATTCCAGCACTGGATTGGCAGAGGTAGGCAAACATGAGTTCAAGGCCTATCTAGTCTACAGAGTGAGTTCCAGGACACTAAGGGACACCCAAAGAAACTCTGTCTCAGTCAGGGGTATCATTTGGGCTGTTAAGAGCACTAACTAGCCAGGCAGTGGTCTTGCACTCACTTAATCCCAGCCCTAGGGAGGCAGAGACGGGCAGATCTCAGAGAGTTGGAGGACAGCCTGGCCAATAAAGGCAGATCCAGGACAGGTACCAAAACTACACAGAGAAACTCTGTCTCCAAAAACAAAAGAAAGCAAAACAAACAACATACAAACAAACAAACAAACACAAGATCAAACAAAGAAACAACAACAAGAAACAAATAGCTGCTTTTCCAGATGACCTGGGTTAACAATGTACCTCACAGCTGCCAGTTACTCTAGTTCCAGGGGATCAGACCCTGGGCCAGACATCCATACAAGCAAAACACCAATGAACATAAAAATAAATTATAAAAAAAGATTTAAAAACGCATAAGGGCTGGACAGTGGTGGTGCACAGCTTTAGTCCCAGGGCTCAGGAGGCAGAGCCTGGCAGATCTCTGTGACTTGGAACCCAGCCTGGGCTAGAGAGTGAGTTCCAGAAAAGTATCAAAAGCTACACAGGAAACCCTATCTCAAAAAAGGAGGAAAAAAAATAGGCAGTGGTGCATACTTTTTAATCCTAGTACTCTGGAAGCAGAGGCAGGCAGATCTCTGTTGAAAGGCTTCAAAGATACAGAGAAACCATGTCCTGAAAAAAAAAAAAACACAGCAATAAAAACAAACAAACAAAAAAATAAGAAACCTCAATAAAAGTCATGGTTCACAAAATTGGAATTTGGTGGTATCTGTACTTTTTTCTGTTCCTGGTTCTCTGTCTCAGGTGACTAAACATTTGTTGGTTGCATCTCTACCAGAAAAATTTTGTCATAGAGCAAGATCTGACAGTGCAGTAATATTTAGAATACACAATGAAATATTTTTAAATGAACTGCAAGAAAAAGCAGCCTTAAAAGGCCATGGTGTCACACAACCTTTAATCTTAGCACTAGGGACATAGAGGCAGGTGGATCCCTGAGTCCTTGGCTAGGCTGGTCTACCTAAATACAGTTCCAGGAAAGCTGGGGATATAAAAAGAAACCTGTTTCAAATGAATAAAGTAAAGAAAACAAGTAGATTTTCTTTTTAAAATTTAGTGAATGGGGTATAGACCTAAAGAGAAAGTCTCAAAAGACAGAACACAGATGCCAGAGCAACTGTTTTGAATGTAGTTAAACAGGCTGGGTATGTTGGATTACTCCTTTAATCCCAGCACTCAGGAGGCAGAGACAGGAGGATCTTTGTGAAGGTCACTTCATCCTGTTATATACTAAGATCTGCAGGACAGTTAGGTCAATTTGTAGTGAGCTCTTTTCTCAAAAACAAACAAACAAATAACCAAAACAAACAAACAAAAAGGAAAAAAACAAATGAACAAACCCAATAGGCAGGAAAGTAGTGGCTCATGCCTTTAATCCCAGCACTTATCAGGCAAAAGCAGGCAGATCTCTGAGATCAAATGCACTTGGGTCTACCTGGTTCAGAAGACAGCCAAGGCTACACACAGAAATGCCATCTCAAAATTATGTATATGTCATATTGAGCAATAAGATCAATGCAAATTGAAACTACTCTGAGATATTCTTAGCTAATCAGAGTGGTCAAGATTTAAAAAAAGGACACCTTATATTGTGGAAGATGTGGACAAAGAGGAACACTTATTTCTTGCTGGTGGGAGTGCAAACTGTTGCAGCCACTATAGAAACAATGTGGATATTCCTCAAAAGATGACAAAACAGGGCTTGGGTTGCAGGTCTGGAATGCCAGCCAGTCAGGCCTGAGGTAGCCAGGCTGCATTTCAGAGCTGTCAGGGCAAGTCAGTGGGACCCTGTACCCAAACTAAAAATAGAAGGGTAGAGTGGCCACATTGGCTCTTCTAATACAGGAGTTTGCCACAAAGTCTGGTGACATATGAGAGTAAGAGGGTGGGAGAAAAAAAAATCCAACTCCTACGAGTTTTCCTATGACATCTATGTTGCTGGAGGGCTTCTCTCCTCGTTCCACCAAACCCCGCAGTCCCACAATCCACGTATAAAATAATCACTCAGACGCTTATAATACTTATAAACTGTATGGCCGTGGCAGGCTTCTTACTAACTGTTTTTATATCTTAAATTAACCCATTTTTATAAATCAATACCTTGCCACGTGGCTGGTGGCTTACCGGTGTCTTTACATGCTGTTTGTCGTGGTGGTGGCTGCAGTGTCTTTCCTCCTTCTTCCTGTTTCCCCAATCCTACTCTCTCCTTGTACCGCCTATACTTCCTGTCGGGTCACTGGTCATCAGTGTTTTATTTATATAGAGCGATATCCACAGCACATTTACACCTGTATAGTGAGCTGTGACTGCTGGCAGCCACATAAACATATATTAAAGAAGGCTGGGATATACTTCTATGCTGAGCTGTGTCATAGCATATACTGAGTATGGCTTTATATTATGTAATTACATGTTGTGCTGACATATAAGTATATCACTATTATTGTCTTTATATAGCTCTTTAAGGGGTCCTGCCACCCAGTTCCCTAATAAATAACACATGGAGATGTATTTTTTTTTTTTTTTCGAGACAGGGTTTCTCTGTGTAGCTTTGCGCCTTTCCTGGAGCTCACTTGGTAGCCCAGGCTGGCCTCGAACTCACAGAGATCTGCCTGTTTCTGCCTCCCGAGTGCTGGGATTAAAGGCATGCACCACCACCCCCCGGCTTGGAGATATATTCTTAATTATGAATGCCCTGTCTTAGTTTCACTTGTTTTTTGCCAGCTTTCCTTAACTTAAATTATCCTGTCTACCTTTTGCCTCTGGGATTTCCCATTCTCTTACTACTGTAAATCTTACTCTTACTCTGTAGCTTGCTGTGTGGCTGTGTGGCTGTGTGACTGGCCCGGGATGTCCTCCTCCTTCTCTGGGTGCTAGATGCTCTCTCAGATTTTCCATTCTATTTATCCTCTCTGCCTGCCGGCTCCAGCTATCCTTTCTCCTTCCTCACAATTGATTCTTCAGCTCTTTATTAGCCCATCAGGTGTTCTGAACAGGCAAAGTAACAAAGCTTCACAGAGTTAAACAAATGCAACTGAAACAAAAGCAACACACCTTAAAATAATATTCTATAACACACCAGGTATATGCATTGTCCCTGGAAAAAGAATTATCCCTTAGAGTGAGCTCCCATATGCTTGAACCCACAGTCACCTCCAATATATACTAAACAAAGGGAACATTTTATTCCCATGGACTCTGTGGAGTTGGGAGCTGTGACAGGATTTTCCAAACATGATTAAAAACCATTATTACTCTATGGGACTAGAGAGAGAGAGAGAGAGCTCAGTGGTTAAGAGCACTTGTTACTCTTGTATAGACCCTGGGTTCTGTTCCAAGCACCCACCTGTAGTTCTCAAAGGTCTGTTGTTTTATTCGCAGAAATCCTCAGCCCTCTTTGGGCCTTAAGACCCCATCTAGTGCATACATGCATGCAGGCATTCACATGTACAAATATTTGGGGAAATACAACAGCCATTCTGGCAAGAACAAATTATTTTAAAAATTCTTGCATAAAATATTTTATATTTTTATTAAACTAACATGTAAGACAATAAGACTTAATATTTTAAAACATTTTTGAAATAATTTTAGTACGTGGACAATATAGGCCTGAAACTAATACAGAATAGCCTGCATCAGTCTCCCAAAACCTTAGATTAAGTTCTTGAATTATCACACTTCTGCATTGATATGAAAATTTCTGGGCATGGACTGCTCTATTGTGAGAGGTATTATGTAGTCAGAAACTAACTTCAAGTCTCTGAGCACTCCCCTTGGCGTAGATCCTCATATATCAACTTCCAGAGCTGTTCAGAAGATGGATGTAAGTACTGAACAACATCTGGGCTTCTGGGTGAAGCTCTGGTGGAAACTGCAGCTTCCACTGAGGCTGGACCATCAGTCACTGCTGGGTCAGTCTGGACTTCAACTACTGGGAGTTTCCCAGGGTTGGGAGGTGCAGCAGGGGCTTGACCATCAAGCAGGTCCTCTTGGGAACTACACCTTGAATCTTCAACAGCCTGATCATTATTGAGAGAAGCTTTCATGCTGGGTTTGATGTTGGGAATGGAGCCCACAGTAGATGTGCCTGGAGACAAGGACCCCACATTGGCAGTGACCGATAACTGACCAGGAGAGTGGGTTGGCACAGAAACATCTTGAGAGCTTGCAGTTGATTCTGGGAGTGATTCCTTAACATTCTTGAGTTCCTCCCGTTTGTACCTAGCACGTTGGTTCTTGAACCATATCTGGAAGGACAAAAACAATTGTCAGAGGAAGACCCGTGTGGCCAGGTGAAAATGCTGATTGGAAATCTTGTCTCTGTCAACTACCCCCATAAAAACAAAGGTCTGGAGCTCCAAAAAAATCTAAGAGGTAGGATAGTTCATGATTCGACATGAAAGGAAAAGTATCTGCAGCTAGAATATCTAGGCTTTTAAAATGGTCGTTTTGTCTGGGTCACTGAGACCTGCCAAGGTGAAAATATGGCTCTATAGTGGTACTGAGATTGAAGAAACACCAGATCCAGTTATGGATGCACATAGGTGTAACTTCCTCGAGTGTCCATGTTGCCCCAAGCATGATGAATCATGGAGAGTTTGTATTCTGATAAATTTACAGGTTCCATGGCTAGCTATTCTGGCTGCAGGAGAGAGATAACAATAGAAATACAGACCTTGATCTCATATTTGGTAACACCAATCAGTAGTGCCAGCTTCACCCTTTGCTCCAAGTCTGGGTACATGTGCTGATTAAAATGTTCTAAGAGGAGGAGCTTCTGTTCGTGGGAATACACGGTACGTTCCTTTCGTTGCTTCCTCGGACCTTTACGGCAAACTTGCTGGTCACCATATTTCTCTGAACCCTGGGAATACACGGTACGTTCCTTTCGTTGCTTCCTCGGACCTTTACGGTAAACTTGCTGGTCACCATATTTCTCTGAACCCACCATAGGGCCTAGGGAACTCTCACAACCAGAACTCACTGAGGAACTTGAGGGCATCTGGTGACTAGGATGCACTGATTGGGTTCCCAGCGTTGGGGGACCTGGATGCCTTGGGAGACTTGGTTTCCTTGATGGTCCTGGAGACTCCTGGCGGCCTAGGCTCCTTACAGGATCTGAGTGCCATTGGAGATTTGATTGCATTAGTGTTCTTGGAGGAAATAGGGGACTTGTAGACATTGGCAGACTTGACTTCCTTGCAGAATCTTGAGCCATCTGGAAACCTGTTTCCAAAGGTGCATATGAATGTAGTTAGAAATCTGGATGTGAGGGAGGAATTTGAGGAATATGGGGCCTTAAGTTTCTTGATTTTGCTGAATCTTTTGGGAGACACCTATGCACTGGTGGACATGGAAGTATACTGGGTTGTAACCGACTTTAAGTAAGTTCATGTACTGGAGATCCTGGAAGGAGGCAAATGGATCACACAAGCTCCACAGATCTTATATTACAACATTAATAGGTTGGAGCATTTTTCCAATGTCATTTGTAGCAGGAATGACTTTAGGTCTTCAAACTTTCTCTCTACCTGACCCTTTTCCCATGTATAGCTCATATGGTAGACCTCACCCTCCAGACACACATACAAACTACAGAATGCTACCAAAGGCTCTTCCTAACGTATCACACTCTCTCTCCCACCAAGATAACCCCTCCACAAACCCACCATATACACACTACATTCAGGCCACCAACTCACTTTGTCTGGACCCACTGTCGGTTGGAGTTTTACTCCGAAAACCTGGGCTTAAATATTTTCTCCAAATAGAAGAACAACAATATCCTAGTTGTTCAGGAAGCCTGTATCAGGGAAGAACTTAGTTTACTGGCCAAGACCCAGAAAGCTTTCTTGACATCTTCAGGTGATTTAAATTAGCTACTAAAACCATTGCAAACTTAATCAATCAGGCCTAGGTGAGTCTCTTTCACAGAGCACTTGTCAAGGTTTGTTTGCATTCAGGAGTTCAACCCACAATACTGTGAAAATGGAAGAAAATATATAGGAACTAGATTGAAAAAACCGTATTGCATGTCTTTTCTGTGTGTGTTTGGTCTCTAGCCTGCCAGAGCTCACATCTCCATGTTAGAACATAACATATTAAAAGTGGTTTTCTCCTTTCACCATGTGAACCATGGCAATATAACTCGGGTCTCAGGGCTAGTTAACAAGAACTTTGACCACACCATCTCCCAAGGTTCAGATCTCTGATTCTCAGAATTCTGTCGCCAGGGAGAGTAGATAGTGGGTTTCTGTAGCTCAGGCTGATTTGAAACTCACTATGTTCAGGAGAATGACTGTGAAGTTCTCATCCCCCTGTGTATTAGTCATGGTTCTATAGAGTCACAGAAGTTACTTAATAAATGCATATAGATATTTGAATTTAATGGAATTACTTACGCTCCAACAATGGCTAATTATGAATGGAAAATAGAAGAATCCACGAGCTGTTCAGTCCCAGAAGGCTTGGTGTCTTGGTTGATCTGCCCGGATCTCAAAGAAGGAATGGATGGCCGTATGGAGATGAAGGCAAGCAGGCAGATTACCCTTGTAATTTCCTTGCCCTTATATAGTATTCAGAGAGAAGGTGTGGCCCAGATTAAAGGTGTGCCTTCTAGCCTCAAGGTCAGGATTAAAGGCCTGTGTCATCCAGGCTCAAGATTGAATCACAGAACTGTTGCCCTCCTGCCTCCAGATCTGGATCACAAGTGTGCACTCCATATCCAGATAATAGTTCGTTCCAGATATAGTCAAGTTGACAACCAGGAGTACCCATCACAACCTGATTTGAACATGCTGAGATTAGAGGCACAGTTCCCTTGAGTGTGACTTTACCAAGCTCTTTAGTTGCTAAAAAGTAAGAGACATTCTGTCCTAACTAGATATTTGTTCTTCCTTGTGAAACCTTGTTCTCTAGGTAGACCTTATATCCTGCTTCTTTGACATCTGGGAAGACACTGGTTCTGTAGCTGCTCTTGCTATAAACCAGAGAGACAGGAGAACTTTAACTTGTTGTGTAGCTCATAATCACCTATAGAAGCTGGGATTACGGATTAGCAGCATGGACCACCACACAGTAGACATGGAAAAGAAGATGGATTCTGAGCTCTTATATTGTGTACCATATTAAAATTTATCTGGGGTCAGAGTACAGAACAGTCATTAGATTAGACATAGAGGCCAGAAATAGAGTCCAGAAAGTGATGGCAGGAAGCAGAAAGATATATAAGGTGTGAGGACCAGAAAGTAGAAGCTCTTAAGCTTGTAGGCTTTTTAGCAGCCATTCATTGGAGACATTTTTGGGTGAGAACTCAGAGGCTTCTGTCTGTGAATTAATGGAAACAGGATCAGATGAGGAGCTGTCAAGGTGAGGTTAGCTATAGCTTTTTCTGTTTCTCTGATCTTAAAAAATTCATCCCAGTATCTGGCTCTGGGTTTTTTATTAATAAGAACATATATCAATTCATCTTACAGGATTTGACTCTGCCCACTGAACTCCACCCCAACCCTTTGTGTTGTTGCTTTGCTGAGTCAGAGTGTCTGTCTGAAGTCTGCACTGGCCTGGGATATGCAGAGGTCTTGTTGGTATGCCTCTATTATGCTGAGAATACAGGTATCAACCACCACACCTAGACCTCTTTGCTTTTACATTTTTATTGACTTATTTTTATTCTTCTCATAGGATCTCATGGAAACAACAAACTTAAAACCCGAATGGGCTGTAGACATGACCACCTAAATGTTCCCCATGATGCACTTTTGGAGGTCTTTAGAATTAATTGCCAGCTCATTTAAAGTTTACTGACGTTTAGACCATTTATTGCCTCTGCACAACATGTTGGTACAGCAGGCCTGTATAGTCTTGGAGGTGGACAAAGTAGGATCAGGACATGAGGGGCGATCTTTGACTATACAGTGGCTCAAAAGCCTGCCTGGATACAGATAACTGTAGATGTAACCAATCGTATTATTAAAATAAGAAACACAGAGCCAAGGTAAAAGAGAAAAGCCGAGAGGTCAGAGCTCAGAGATAAAATCTTACCTCCTGCAGTGCTCCTAGCTTCCCCGAGAGAGGGAGGTACTTCCTGTGTCCCTGTTTAAATAATCTTTCTGTTCTGCCTTCTCATTGGTTGTAAACCCAACCACATGACTGCCTCATCACTGCCTGTAAGTACCGCCCTCCAGGTCTTAAAGGCGTATGTCTCCAATACTGGCTGTATCCCTGAACACACAGAAATCTACCTAGCTCTTCTAACCACCACGCTCTCACTATGGCTCTAATAGCTCTGACCCCAGGGCAACTTTATTTATTAACATAAAATTAAAATAACATTTCAGTACAAATAAAATATCACCACATTGAGGTTCTGAAAAATCCATTAATAGATAACCATGTCTCTAGAGAAAAAAAATCTAAAAACAAACAGAATCTTTTCATGGATCTCTCAGTTTTCAAATGGAAAGAATAATCATACACTTAATGTTACCAAAGGCTATATAGGGAACTGAACTGTGGACACAGTCTTGTATTCCCAACTACTTTTATATGCAACAGGAGACTTGAAATTTCAAGAACAGCCTGGGCTACAGAATGACTTTGATTGTCAACCAGGAATATGTGGCCAGAACTTCTCATTTGAGATAACAGGGGGTAGAGACTACAGATTTGTCAAAATGGGAAGCCTCTTTCTGTTTTACTATGAACAGGACCCCATTTCAATCTCCAGTCCTGAGGAGAGAATAGAAAGAACAAGAGAAAACAGGAAATGATTCAATTTTGTGAGGAAGGCATGGCCAGAGGAGAGGAGGCCATATGTGTGCTATGGGTGGAGATGGACCTTCAGCCTCTTCCTGGTTCCCACAGCACCACTCTAAACCTCAGTGACATACACAAAGAAGATGTTTTTAAACATTTCAATTCCATTATATCATGTGAGGGATGAAGAGCCACATGTGGATGCCAATTGAGAAGTTGTAGAAATCTCTTTTCTTGAGATGCCTTTCCATCTTGGTGCACACAAAAATTACCTCCTATATTCTAGTAAAATAAAGATAGTACAATACATATTTTTGATTTTTATTATTATTTTACATTTTTAATAAATTAATGTATTCAAGCCTGATCACATTTCTCACCCCTTTCCCTGTCTCTTCTCCCAGTTGCTCCCCAAACCTCTCTTCTTCCCAATATCCAATCTTCCTCTTCTCTTCTGAAAAGGACAGGCCTCTCATGCCTACCAGCCAGTCATGCCATATCAAGTTGCAGTAGGAATAGTCACCTCCTCTCCTATTAAGACTGCAAGAGGCAGCCCAACAAGAATTGAGATCCCAAAAGCAGATAACAGAGACAGCCCCTGCTCCCCCTATTAGGAGTCCACAAGAAGACCAAGCTACACAACTGTAACAGATGTGCAGAGTGCCTAGGTCAGTCCCATACAAGCTCTCTGGTTGGCAGTTCAGTCTCTGTGAGCTCCTATGAGCTGAGCTGAGTTGATTCTGTGGGTTTTCATGTATATCCTCAGCCCCTCTTCTCTTCCCAATCCTTCCTCCCCATCTTATGACAGATTCTCTGAGGCCTGCTCAATGTTTGGATGTGAGTGTCTTCATCTGTTTCCATCAGTTGATACCCAAAGCCTCTGATGATAACTGGGCTAAGTAGGCAATGATTTATAAATATAGCAGAATGTTATTAAGAATCATTTTCTTAAAAAAAATCATTTGCTTGAATATTTTTTGCTATTCATGTCAGGTTCTATTCTAGGTTTCTGGACTCTCTTGCCTCTGGGTCTGGCCCTACAGGATCCCTCTTATGGTATAGGTCTCATTTTTGTACAAAACATTTTGGTTACCTTGGCATAAGGTCTTCCTATAATTCTAAGACTCAGGAAGAAGAGGCAGGAGGATCCCTGTGACTTCAAAGCTATCCTTATCTACATAACACTTCCCAGGATGGCTAGCACTACTTAGAAAGATCTTCCTCAAAATAGTAAACAAGCATTTACAGATATGAATATATGAAACCACATTCTTTACCTTAACCCTGTTGAAGAAGATATTCTTCCCAACATCTGAAGCCACCAAACATCAAGTTCTTTTATTTCATAAAAATATGTGAGGAGCCAGGCAGTGGTGGTGCCTTTAATCCCAGCATTCAAGAGGCAGAGACAGGCAGATTGCTATGAGGTTGAGGCCCGCATGGACACAAGAGTGAGTTCCAGGAAAGACACAAAGCTACATAGAGAAGCCTTGTCTCCAAAAACAAAACAAAACAAAACAAAACAAAACAAAACAAAACAAAACAAAACAAAACAACAACAACAACAACAACAACAACAACAACAAAAAAAAAAAAAAAAAAACTCTGTGTCACAGTAGACCTCTGTTTACAGGGTCAAATCCTAGGAAGCTTTCTTGTTATCTACAGGTGATTTAAATTAACTACTAAATCCAATGCAAATTTAACCAAGCAGGACTAGTTGAGGCTCATTGACAGAGCACTTATCCAACTTTGAGAGATGCTGGCATCAACCCCCAACACTGGGTCATAAAGAAAAAAATAGGAAATAGACTAAAAAATGTTATTGCTTGTCATTTTTTTTGTGTGTATATAGTCACAGCTTGCCATGGCCCACATGTGAATGTAAAAAGAAAACATGTGGACCTGATTTTCGCCTGAACTCTATTTAGGTAGACCAGCCTAGCCCAGAACTCAGGGATCCACCTGCCTCTATGTCCCTAGTGCTAAGATTAAAGGTGTGTGTCACCATGGCCTTTTAGGGCTGCTTTTTCTTGCAGTTCATTTAAAAATATTTCATTGTATATTCTAAATATTACCCCACTGTCAGATCTTGCTCTGTGACAAAATTTTTCTGGTAGAAATGCAACAAACAAATGTTTACTCTCCTGAGACAGAACCGGGGACAGAAAAAAGCACAGATACCACCAAAGTCCAATTTTGTGAACAATGACTTTTATTGAGGTTCCTTATGGTTTTTTGTTGTTTTTGTTGCTGTTTGTTTTTTGTTTTGTTTTTTCAAGACAGGGTTTCTCTGTAACTTTGGAGCCTTTCCACAGAGATCTGCCTGCCTATGGTCCCGAGTACTAGGATTAAAAAGTGTACACCACCGCCTTGCTTTTTTTTCCTTCCTTTTTTCAGACAGCGTTTCCTGTGTAGCTTTGGGTACTTTTCTGGAATGCACTCTCTAGCCCAGGCTGGCCTCCAAGTCACAGAGATCTGCCAGGCTCTGCCTCCTCATTGCTGGAACTAAAGGTGTCCACAACTACTGCCCGGCCCTTATAAGTTTTTAAATATATTTTTTATACTTTATTTTGATGTGTATTTGTGTTTTGCTTGTATGTATGTCTGGCCCAGCGTCTGTTCCTTTGAAACTAAAGTAACTGACAGCTGTTAGATGCATTGTGAACCCAGGTCCTCTGGAAAAGCAGCTATTGGTTTTTTGCAGTTGTTTGTTTGTTTGTTTTTGTGTTTGTTTGTTTGTTTGTTTATTTGTTGTTTGTTTAGTTTTCCTTTGTTTTTGGAGTTTCTCTGTGTAGTTTTGGTGCCTGTCCTAGATCTGGCTCTGTAGGCCAGGCTGTCCTCCAACACTCAGAGATCTGCCTGTCTCTTCCTCCCAAGTGCTGGGATTAATTGGGTGCACCACCACTGCCTGGCTAGTTAGTGCTCTTAACAGCCCAAATGATTCCCCTGACTGAGACAGAGTTTCTTTGAGTGTCCTGGAACTCACTCTGTAGACTAGACAGGCCTTGAACTTAGGTCTGCCTACCTCTGCCAATGCAGTGCTGGGATTAAAGGCGTGCACCACCACTACCCGCCCCCTTTACAATTTGTTAAAATAGGATAAATGCCAAGCATTGATGGCACACTCCTTTAATCCCTCAGGAGGCAGAGCCATGCCAATCTCTGTGAGTATGAGGACAGCCTGGGCTACCAAGTGAATACCAGGAAATATGCAAAGCTACACAGAGAAACCTGTCTTAAAAACAAAACAAAACAAAACAAAAAACTGGGTTAAAAAAATCACAGTCTATTGTAGGCTCAATGTTCAGGCCATAAAGAGTTGGCTTAAAATGTCATTATATTATTTTGTGTATGTGTGTATTTGTCTGACATTTATTTAGGTACTTGCAATTTATCTATATTTATGAAAGAGAAAAAAATCTGAAGTTGCATGGACACAGTGTGGAGAAGAGCTGGGGGTGTTGAAAAAATATATACACATAAATGCACATTTGAGTATTAGGACATTTTATTTTCTGTGTAGCTCCAGCTGTCATGGAAAGTGTTATATAGGCAAGGGTAAGCAGGAAGTCAAAATCTCCTACTCTTGCTCCATTTTGAGCCTTAGGACTAAAAGTAGACCCAATGCCAAGGTGATTGAATAGATTGTATATACTGTTTTGGTCAAAAGCCAGTAATTTCTTTGCTGTGCATCCCAGAAGGGCTGACCAGTTAAAACATTTGTAGAAGAAAAAAACTATGCAACTTGTCCATTTTTATCCACCTGTGGGTCCACCAGCCTCATATGTGATCACATGTAATTGAAAATGTTCAATGTAATCTTGGACTGGTGTGTCTCTGAGGCTTACGATGCATTCCCGAGAGCAAAGTTGAGACCTGAATGTTCATCTCCACACATACAAGACTTTTGCCTTCATTTACCTCCAGCAGTTATCTCATATTAATTTATTCCTTGGCTGTTCTCTCTCCTCTTTTTCTTTGTCTCCTCAAGACAAGAGATTGAATCAGAGATGTGCTCATAGTAAAAATGGAAAGAGGTGTCCTACTCATAGAAACCTCTTATCTCCATTCCCTTTCATTCAAATGAAAAGTTCTGGTCACATACTCCTGGTGGAGCTCAAAGTCACTCTGTAGGCTAGGCTGTCCTTGAACTGGCAGTTCTCCTGAGGCAGCTTCCCAAGTAGATGGATTTGCAGGTCTGTGATCCTGGGTCTGGCTCATAGGCAACCTTTGATAACATGAAGAGTTTATGATTGTTCTTCTCATTTGAACACCTAAATACTCACATAGAGATTGTATCTGTTGTTTCTTGATTTTATGTTTATGTTTGTTTGTTTATTTATTTTTTGTTCATGACATCCATGTAGAGACCAGAGGACAACTTGCAGAAAACACTTCTCATGTCTACAAGACAAGTAGGTTCCACAGAACAAGCTCGGTCTTCTCAGGACTGGGAACTGAGCCCTCTTGTCCACACTCATTCCACTATAAAAAAGAAAAAATATGTATTTATTTATTATGTGTATAGTGTTCCTCCTGCATGTAGGCCTGCAGGCCAGAAGAAGGCACCAGATCTCATCACAGATGGTTGTGAGCCACCATGTGGGTGCTGGGAATTGAACTCAGGTCCTCTGAAAGAGCAGCCAGGGCTTTTATCCTCTGAACCATTTCTTCAGCCCTCATTCTAGTTTAAAAGTCAGAGGAAAACTTTATAACATTCAATTATTAGACTATGTCTAGTTATCTTTTTGGTTTAAACATTTTACCACAGTGTGCCTATGATTACTGTGATAAATTCTACTGTTACATACTAGAACATATATATTGAATTTTATTTATTTATTTATTGTTTGATTGTTTGTTTAATGCCAAATGCCATTTATTGAAAAAGGGAGGAACTCTTAAATACAGGCTAAAGTACAATGGGAGATCCCCAGAGGGCAGAAATTCTCTACTGAAGTTTTACAATCTTGCATATAAGCTGTTAACATCCATTATGCAGGATACCCAGACAAGGATCTTCCCTTAAGCATTCAGGAGGTGGAACCTGGCCGGGAATTAGCATAGGGAGGATATCAAGGTCAAGGTTAGCAAGCAAGGAAACAGTTACCCAAAATGGGGCCAGAGACCTAGAGGTCTCCCTTTTACTAAAAAATGAGCTTCTGACTTAGGTTGCCAGGGACATCAGCAGGCCACCTTGGACCTGTCATGGAGAAGCCTGCCCAGACCACACAGAAGCTCTGTCTTAGGTTGGTGAGTGCCTCCCTGGCTTTACCCGTCTCTGAATACTCATTATCATACAGACTCAATCATGTGTGAGCTGCAGAGTTAGCAAATGCCAAAGATCTCAAAGTGGCTCTGGGCTTCCAATCTGTTTGTTTGACACAGAAAAGCCCAACAGAACTCCTAACCCACCCATAGCCACTAGGCTAAACGCAACTGAGCCATTCCCTTCCTTAATGAGCCTTACTGCAATTTGGAGGGGCTGAGGATATACATGAAAACCCACAGAATCAACTCAGCTCAGCTCATAGGAGCTCACAGAGACTGAACTCCCAACCAGAGAGCTTGTATGGGACTGACCTAGGCACTCTGCACATCTCTTGCAGTTGTGTAGCTTGGTCTTGTTGTGGACTCCTAACAGTGGGAGCAGGGGCTGTCTCTGTTATCTGCTTTTGGGATATCAATTCTTGTTGGGCTGCCTCTTGCAGTCTTAATAGGAGAGGAGGTGCCTGGTCCTACAGCACCTTATATGCCATGACTGGCTGATAGACATGAGAGGCCTGTCCTTTTCAGAAGAGAAAAGAGGAAGAGTGGGTAGAGAGGGAAGAAGGGAGATTGGGGCGAGCAACTGGGAAGAGAGAGAGGGAAAGGGGTTGGAAATGTCATCAGGCTTGAGTACAATAATTCATTAAAAATCTAAAATAATAATAAAAATCAAAATTTGTTTTGTACTTTCTTTATTTTACTAGAAAATAGGAATTGATTTTTGTGTTTTTGTGTGCACCAAGATGGAAAGGCATCTCAAGAAAAGAGATTTCTACAACATCTCAATTGACATCCACACGTGGCTTCTCATCCCTCACATAATATAATGGAATTGAAATGTTTAAAAACATCTTCTTGGTCTGGGAATATCACTGAGGTTTAGGGTGCTGGTATAGGCGCCAGGATGAGGCCCGAAGGTCCATCTCCACCCATAGCAGATATATAGCCTCCTCTCTCTCACAAAAATAAATCATTTCCTGTTTTGTCTTTTTCTTTCTATTCTCTCCTCAGGACTGGAGATTGAAATGGGGTCCTGTTCATAGTAAAAACAGAAAGAGATTTCCCATTTAGATAAATTGGTAGTCTATTCCCTGTTTTCTCAAATGAAAAGTTCTGGCCACATATTCCTGTTTGACAATCAAAGTCATTCTGTAGCCCAGGCTGTCCTTGAACTTTCAAGACTCCTGCTGCATATGGAAATAGCTGGGAACACAGGTCTGTGTCCACAGGTCTGTTCCCTATGTAGCCTTTGATAACATTAAGTGTATGATTATTCTTTTCACTTGAAAATTTAGAGAACCATGAAAAGATTTTTGTCTTTTGTTAGATAATTCTTTTCCTTTAGAATCAGGGTTATCTGTACCTAGGCAGGCTTTGGAGCCACTGTTTAGTCAAGGATGGCCCCTCATGTCCTGATCCTCCTTTCTCTACCTCCAAGACTATGCAGACCTGCTATACCAACGTGGTGTCCAGAGGCAATAAATGGGCTAAATTTTAGTAAACTTTAAATGATCTGACAATTAATTCTAAAGGCCTCCAAACGGGGCATCATGGAGAACATTTAGTTGGTCATGTCTACAGGCCATTCGGGTTTTAAGTTTATTGTTCCCATGAGATCCTATGACAAGAATAAAAATAAGTCAATAAAAATGTAAAAGCACAGAGGTCTAGGTGTGGTGGTTCATACTTGTATTCTCAGCATAAAAGAGGCTTATCAATAAGACCTCTGCACATCCCAGGCCAGTGCAGACTTCAGACAGACACTCTGACTCAGCAAAACAGCAACACAAAGGGTTGGGGTGGAGCTCAGTGGGCAGAGTCGAATCCTGTAAGATGAATTGATAAACGGTCTTATTAATAAAAAACCCAGAGCCAGATCCTGGGATGAATTCTTTAAGATCAGAGAAACAGAAAAAGCCATAACCAACCTCACCTCAACAGCTCCTCATTGGATCCTTTCTCCATTAATCCTCAGCCTGGAAGCCTCTGAGTCCTCACCCAAACTTGTCTCCACTGAACTGCTGCTAAAAAGCCTACAAGCTTAAGAGCTTCTACTTTCTGATCCTCACACTTTATATATCTTTCTGCTTCTTGCCATCATTATCTGGGATTAAAGGTGTGTGTATATCCCAAGCAAGAAATGAGGACTCAAGTTCTGGGATTAATGTGGTGGCATGCACCACTCTCTGGCCACTATGTCTAATCTAATGACTGTTCTGTATTCTGACCCCAGATAAGGTTTATTATGGTACACAATATATTTGGGGACACAATATATCACCCCAGAATCCATCTTCTTTTCCATGTCTACCCTGTGGTTGACCATGATGGTAATCTGTAATCCCAACTTCAATAGGTGATTATGAGCTACACAGCAAGTTCAAGTTCTCCTGTCTCTCTGGCTTATAGCAAGAGCAGCTACAGAACCAGTGTCTTACCAGATATCAAAGAAAAAGGACAAAATTTCTACCTAGAGAACAATGTTTTCACAAGGAAGAACAAATATCTAGTTAGGACAGAATGTTTCTTACTTAGTAGCAACTAAAAAGCTTGGTAAAGGCACACTCAAGGGAACTGTTCTTCTAATCTCAGTATGTTCAATTCAGGTTGTGATGGCTACTCCTGGTTGTCAACTTGATTATATCTGGAATGAACTATTATCCAGATATGGAGGGCACACTTGTGATCCAGATCTGGAGGCAGGAGGGCAACAGGTCTGTGATTCAATCTTGAGCCTGAATGACTCAAGCCTTTAATCCAGACCTTGAGGCTAGAAGGCACACCTTTAATCTGGGCCACACCTTCTCTCTGAATACTATATAAGGGCAAGGAAAGTACGAAGGGTAATCTGCCTGCTTGCCTTCACCTCCAACAGGCCATCGATTCCTTCTTTGAGATCCTGGCAGATCAACCAAGACACCAAGCCTTCTGGGACTGAACAGCTCGTGGATTCCTGTATTTTCCATTCATAATTAGCCATTGTTGGAACGTAAGTCAATCCATTAAATTCAAATATCTATATGCATTTATTAAGTAACTTCTGTGACTCTAAAGAACCATGACTAGTACACAGGGGGATGAGAACTTCACAGTCATTCTCCTGAACACAGTGAGTGTGAAATCAGCCTGAGCTACAGAACCCCAGTATCTACTTTCCCTGGCGACGTAATTCTGAGAATCAGAGATCTGAAGCTTGGGAGATGGTGTGGTCAAAGTTCTTGTTAACTAGCCCGGTTACCTGTGTTGTTTTCCCATGGTTCACATGGTGAAAGGAGAAAACCACTTTCAATATGTTATCTTCTAACCTAGAGATATGGGCTCTGGCAACCTGGGGACAAAACACACACAGAAAAGACATGCAAAACATATTTTTCAATCTAGTTCCTATATATTTTCTACCATTTTCACAATAGTGTGGGTTGATCTCCTGAATGCATACAAACCTAGACAAGTGCTCTGTGAAACAGCCTCACCTAGGCCTGCTTGGTTAAATTTGCATTGGATTTAGTAGCTAATCTAAATCATCTGAAGATGTCAAGAAAGCTTCCTGGGTCTTGGCCAGTAAACTAAGCTCTTCCCTGACACAGGCTTCCTGAACATCTAAGATGTTGTTGTTCTTCTATTTGTAGAAAATATTTAAGCCCAGGTTCTTGGAGTAAAATTCCAACAGACAGTGGGTCCAGACAAAGTGAGTTAGTGGCCTGAAATTTAGTGTGTATATGATGGTTTTGTGGAGGGGGTATCTTTCTGGGAGAGAGGGT
Source organism: Peromyscus maniculatus bairdii (assembly GCF_049852395.1). Lineage (NCBI taxonomy): Eukaryota > Metazoa > Chordata > Mammalia > Rodentia > Cricetidae > Peromyscus > Peromyscus maniculatus. The sequence goes on along the minus strand of NC_134863.1, from coordinate 55,762,083 downwards.
ATGATAGGTTAGGAAGAGTCTTTGATAGCACTCTGGAGTTAGTATGTGTATCTGGAGGGTGAGGTCTACCATATGCCCTGTACATGGGAAGAGGGTCAGGTAGAGAGAAAGTTTGAAGACCTGAAGTGATTCCTGCTCCACAGGATATTGGAAAATGCTCCAACCTCTTAATGGTGTAATATAAGATCTGTGGATCTGGTGTTATGCATTTGCCTCCTCCAGGTTCTCCAGTACATGAACTTACTTAAAGTTGGGTTACATCCCAGTATATTTCCATGTCCACCAGTGCATAGGTGTCTCCCAAAAGTTTCAGCCAAATCCAGAAACTTAAGGCCACGTATTCCTCAAATTCCCTCCTCACATCCAGATTTCTAACTACATTCATATATGCACCTTTGGAAACAGGTTTCCAGATGGCTCAAGATTCTGCAAGGAAGTCAAGTCTGCCAATGTCTCAAAGTCCCCTATTTCCTCCAAGAACACTAATGCAATCAAATCTCCAATGGCACTCAGATCCTGTAAGGAGCCTAGGCCGCCAGGAGTCTCCAGGACCATCAAGGAAACCTAGTCTCCCAAGGCATCCAGGTCCCCCAACGCTGGGAACCCAATCAGTGCATCCTAGTCACCAGATGCCCTCAAGTTCCTCAGTGAGTTCTGGTTGTGAGAGTTCCCTAGGCCCTATGGTGGGTTCAAAGAAATATGGTGATCAGCAAGTTTGCCATAAAGATCCGAGGAAGCAACGAAAGGAACGTACCGTGTATTCCCACGAACAGAAGCTCCTCCTCTTAGAACATTTTAATCAGCACATGTACCCAGACTTGGAGCAAAGGGTGAAGCTGGCACCACTGATTGGTGTTACCGAGAATGAGGTCAAGGTCTGTATTTCTCTTGTTATCTCTCTTCTGCAGCCAGAATAGCTAGCCATGGAACCTGTAAATTTATCAGAATACAAACTCTCCATGATTCATCATGTATGGGGGAGCTTAGACATTCGTGGAAGTTATACCTATGTGCATCCATAACTGGATCTGGTGTTTCTTCAATCTCAGTACCAATATAGAGCCATATTTTCACCTTGCCAAAGTCTCAGTGACCCAGACAAAAGGGGCCCTTTTAAAAGCCTAGATATTCTAGCTGCAGATTACTTTTCTTTTATGTCGAATCATGAATTATCGACCTCTTACATTTTTTTGGAGCTCCAGACCTTTGTTTTTATGGGGGTAGTTGACAGAGACAAGATTTCCAATCAACATGTTCACTTGGGCACACAGGTCTTCCTCTGACAATTGTTTTTGTCCTTCCAGATATGGTTCAAGAACCAACGTGCTAGGTGCAAACGGGAGGAACTCAAGAATGTTAAAGAAGCACTCCCAGAATCAACTGGAAGCTCTCAAGATGATGCTGTGCCAACCCACTCTCCTGGTCAGTTATCAGTCACTGCCAATGTGGGGTCCTTGTCTCCAGGCACATCTACTGTGGGCTCCATTCCCAACCTCAAACCAAGCATGGAAGCTTCTCTCAATAATGATCAGGCTGTTGAAGATTCAAGGTGTAGTTCCCAAGAGGACCTGCTTGATGGTCAAGCCCCTGCTGCACCTCCCAATTTTGGGAAACCCCCAGTAGTTGAAATCCAGACTGACCCAGCAGTGACTGATGGTCCAGCCTCAGTGGAAGCTTCAGTTTCCACTAGAGCTTCACCCAGAAGCCCAGATGTTGTTCAGTACTTACATCCATCTTCAGAGCAGCTCTGGAAGTTGATATATGAGGATCTACGCCAAGGGGAGTGCTCAGAGACTTGAAGTTAGTTTCTGACTACATAATACCTCTCACAATAGAGCAGTCCATGCCCAGAAATTTTCATATCAATGCCAAATGTGATCATTCATGAACTTAATCTCAGGTTTTAGGAGACTGATGCAGGCTATTCTTCAGGCCTATATTGTCCACATACTGAAATTATTTCAAAAATGTTTTAAAATATTAAGTCTTATTGTGTTACATGTTAGTTTAATAAAAGTATAAATATTTTATGCAACAATTTTTAAAATAATTCGTTCTTGCCAGAATGGCTGTTGTATGACTTTCCTCCCCAAATATTTGTACATGAGAATGCCTGCATGCATGTATGCAATATATGGGGTCTTAAGGCCCGAAGAGGGATGAGGATTTCTAAGAATAAAACTACAGACCTTTGAGAACTACAGATGGGTGCTTGGAACAGAACCCAGGTCCTATGCAAGAGCAACAAGTGCTCTTAACCACTGAGCTCTCTCTTTCTCTAGTCCCATAGAGTAATAATGGTTTTAAATCATGTTTGGGAAATCCTGTCACAAATCCCAACTCCACAGAGTCCATGGGAATTAAATGTCCCCCTAGTTTATATATGTTGGAGGTGACTGTGGGTTCAAGCATATGGGACCTCACTATAAGGGATAATTCTAGTTCCAGGAACACTGCATATACCGGTGTGTTATAGAATATTTTTTAAGGTGTGTTGCTTTTGTTTATGTTGCATTTGTTTAACTCTGTGAGGCTTTGTTACTTTGCCTGTACAAAAAACCTGATGGGCTAATAAAGACCTGAAGAGCCAATCATGAGGCAGGAGAAAGATAGCTGGAGCTGGCAGGCAGAGAGGAAAAATAGAATGGAAAATCTGAGAGGGCATCTAACAGCCAGCAAGGAGAAGGACTTCAGCAGCCAGACACACAGACACATAGCCACAGCCACACAGCAAGCCACAGAGAAAGAGTAAGATTTACAGTAGTAAGAGAATGGAAAAGCCCAGAGGCCAAAGGTAGACAGGATCATTTAAGAAAAGCTGGCAAGAAACAAGTTAAACTAAGACCAGGCATTCATAATGAAGAATATGCCTCCACTTGGTATTTATTTGGGAACTGGGTGACAGGACCACCAAAAGAGCTATAAAAAGACCATAATACTGATGTACTTATATGTCAACACAACTTGTAATCACATAATATAAAGCCATACTCAGTGTATGCTATGACACACCCCAGCATAGAAATATATACCAGCCTTCTTTAATATATGTTTGTGTGTCTGCCAGCACTCACAGCTCACTATAGGGGTGTAGATGTCAGAGGAAATCTCTTAGGAGTTGGGTTTTTTTTCTCCCACCCTCTTACTCTCACACGTCACCAGACCTTGTGGAAAATTCCTTGATTAGAAGAGTCACCTGTGGCCACTCTCCCCTTCTATTTTTAGTTTGGGTACAGGGTCCCACTAACTTGCCCTGACAGCTCTGAAATGCAGCCTGGCAACCTCAGGCCTGACTGGTTGGCATTCCAGACCTGCAACCCAAGCCCTGTTTTGTCAGCTTTTGAGGAATATCCACATTGTTTCTATAGTGGCTGCAACAGTTTGCACTCACATCATCAAGATAAGTGTTCCTCTCTCCCACATCTTCTACAGCATAAGGTGTCCTTTTTTTTTTTTTTAATCTTGAACACTCTGTTTAGCTAAGAAAATCTCAGGGTAGATTTAATTTGCATTGACCTTATTGCTCAATATGACATATACATAATTTTGAGATGGCATTTCTGTGTGTAGCCTTGGCTGTCTTCTAAACCAGGTAGACCCAAGTGGATTTGATCTCAGAGATCTGCCTGCTTCTGCCTGATGAGTGCTGGGATTAAAGATGTGAGTCACTACTTTCCAGCCTGTTGGGTTTGTTCATTTTTTTCTTTGTTTTTTTCATTTGTTTTGGTTATATTTGTTTGTTTGTTTTAGAGACAAGGTCTCACTACAAATGGACCTAACTTTCCTGCAGGTCTTTGTATAGAACAGGATGAGGTGATCTTCATAAAGATCCCCCTGTCTCTGCCTCCTTAGTGCTGGGATTAAAGGAGTAATCCACCATACCCAGCTTGTTATCAGCATCCAAAATAGTTGCTCTGGCCTCTGTGTTCCATCTTTTGAGACTTTCTCTGTAGTTCTATACTCCATTCATTAAATTTTGAAAAGAAAATCTACTTGTTTTCTTTACTTTATTCATTTGAAACAGGTGTCTTTTTGTATCCTCAGCTTTCTTTGAATTCTATTTAGGTACACCAGCCTAGCCCAGAAATCAGGGATCCACCTGCCTCTGCGTCCCTTGTGCTTAGATTAAAGGTGTGTGTGACACCATGGCCTTTTAGGGCTGCTTTTTCTTGCAGTTCATTTAAAAATATTTCATTGTGTATTCTAAATATTACCCCACTGTCAGATCTTGCTTTATGACAAAATTTTTCTGGTAGAGATGCAACAAACATGTTTACTGACCTGAGACAGAGAAACAGGGACGCAAAAAAGCACAAATACCACCAAAGTCCAATTTTGTGAACCATGACTTCTATTGAGGTTCCTTATTTTTTTTGTTTGTTTGTTTTTATTGCTGTTGTTGTTGTTTGTTTTTTCAAGATAGAGTTTCTCTGTAACTTTGAAGCCTTTCAACAGAGATCTGCCTGCCTCTGCCTCCCGAGTACTAGGATTAAAAAGTGTGCACCACCGCCTGTTTTATTTTTTCCTCCTTTTTTGAGACAGGGTTTCCTGTGTAGTTTTGGGTACTTTTCTGGAAATCACTATCTAGCCAAGCTGGTTTCCAAGTCACAGAGATCTGCCAGGCTCTGCCTCCTGAGCCCTGGGACTAAAGCTGTGCACCACTGTCTGGCCCTTACACGTTTTTAAATCTTTTTTTTATAATTTATTTTTATGTTCGTTGGTGTTTTGCTTGTATATATGTCTAGACCTGGGTCTGATCCCCTGGAACTAGAGTAATTGACAGCTGTGAAGTACATTGTGAACCCAGGTCCTCTGAAAAAGCAGTTATTCCTTTCTCTTTGTTGTTTCTTTGTTTGATTTTGTGTTTGTTTGTTTGTTTGTTGTTTGTTTTGCTTTCTTTTGTTTTTGGAGATAGAGTTTCTCTGTGTAGTTTTGGTGCCTATCCTGGATCTGCCTCTATTGGCCAGGCTGTCCTCCAACTCTCTGCGATCTGCTTGTCTCTGCCTCCTGAGGGCTGGGATTAAGTGGGTGCACCACGACTGCCTGGCTAGTTAGTGCTCATAACAGCCCAAATGATTCCCCTGACTGAGACAGAGTTTATTTGTGTATCCCTTAGTGTCCTGGAACTCACTCTGTAGACTAGAGAGGCCTTGAAATCAGGTCTGCCTACCTCTGCCAATGCAGTGCTGGGATTAAATTTGTGCACCAACACAACCCCCCACCAATTACAGTTTGTAAAAACTGGGTAAATGCCAAGCAGTGATGGCACACTCCCTTGGAGGCAGAGCCATGCCGATCTCTGTGAGTTTGAGGACAGCCTGGGCTACCAAGTGAGTACCAGGAAATATGCAAAGCTACACAGAGAAACCTGTCATGAGAAACAAAACAAAACAAAACAAAAAACTGGGTAAAAAAATCACAGTCTATTGTAGGCCCAATGTTCAGGCCATAAAGAGTTGGCTTAAAATGTCAATATATTATTTTGTGTATGTGTGTCTGTGTGACATTTATTTAGATACTAGCAATTTATCTATATTTATGAAAGAGAAAAATCTGAATTTCCATGGACACAATGTGGAGAAGAGCTGGGGGGTGGAAAAAATATATACACATAAATGCACATTTGAGTATTAGGACATTTTATTTTCTGTGTAGCTACAGCTGTTCAGGAAAGTGTTATATAGACAAGGTTAAGCAGAAAGTCAAAAAGCTCCTACTCTGATCCTGCTAGAAGAGAAAGTAGGAAGTAGTCTTGAATGCATTGGCATTGGAGATCACTTCCTAAATATAACACCAGTAGCACAGCATTGAGAGAAACAATCAAACAATGGCGACCTCTTGAAATTGAGAATCTTTTGTAGAGCAAAGGATACGGTCAACAAGGCAAAGCAACAGCCTACAGAATGGGAAAAGATCTTTAACAACCCCATATTCGACAGAGGACTGATATCCAGAATATGTAAGGAACTCAAGAAATTAGACATCAAAACGACCAACAGTCCAATTAAGAAATGGGCTACAGAACTAAACAGAGATTTCTCAACAGAGGAAACTCAAATGGCTGAAAGACATTTAAGGAATTGCTCAACATCCCTAATCATCAGGGAAATGCAAATCAAAACAACTCTGAGATACCACCTTATGCCTGTCAGAATGGCTAAGATCAAAAACACTGAAGACAACATATGCTGGAGAGGTTGCAGAGCTAGGGGAACTCTCCTCCACTGCTGGTGGGAATGCAAGCTTGTACAACCGCTTTGGAAATCAATATGGTGCTTTCCTAGAAAATTGGGAATCAATCTCCCCCAAGATCCAGCTATACCACTCTTGGGCATATACCCAAGAAATGTTCAATAATACCACAAAAGCACTTGCTCAGCTATGTTCATATCAGCATTGTTTGTAATAGCCAAAACCTGGAAACAACCTAGACACCCTTCAACTGAAGAATGGATAAATAAATTGTGGCACATATACTCAATGGAATACTACTCAACAGAGAAAAACAATGACATCATGAGGTTTGCAGGCAAATGGATGGATCTAGAAAAAATCATCCTGAGTGAGGTAGCCCAGACTCAGAAAAACAAATATGGTATGTACTCACTCATAGGAGGATACTAGACATGAAATAAGGATGACTAGATTGCTACTCACATCACCTGGCTACCTGGAAAACAGGACCCCAAGAAAGACACGAGGATTGCCCAATAACGGAGAAATGGCTGAGATCTTCATGAACAACCTGGACATGAGTGGGAGCAATGAAGGGCAAGGGTCAAGGGAAAGAGAGTGGGAGATCCCAGGTGAATCAAGAATAGAGAGGGAGAACAAGGAATAGAAGACAATGGTAAATGAAGACCACAGGGGAAAAGGAAGAAACAAAGTGCTAAAGAGTCCCACAGAAATCCACAAAGATACCCCCACAAAAAACTGCTGGCAATGGTTGAGACACAGCTGGAACTGACCTACTCTGGTGATGAGATGGCCAAACACCCTAATAGTTGTGCCAGAAACCCCATCCAAGAACTGAGGACTCTGGATGCAGACATCCATGGCTAGGCCCCAGGTAGAGCTCCAGGAGTCTAATTAGCGAGAAAGAGGAGGCTTTATGTGAGTGAGAATTGAATAAACCAAGGTTGGATAAAGCACAGGGACAAATAGCTAAACGAATGGAAACACATGAACTATGAACCAAAGGCTGCGGGGCCCCCAACTGGATCAGACCCTCTGAATAGGTGAGACAGTTGATTGGCTTGATCTGTTTGGGAGTCATCTAGGCAGTTGTACCAGATCCTGGGCTCATTGCATGAGTTAGCTTTTTGAAACCTGGGACTTATGCAGGGACGCTTAGCTCAGTCTGGGAAGAGGGGACTGGACCTGCCTGGAGTGAGTCTACCAGGTCGTTTACAGTCCTTGGGGGAGGCTTTGCCCTGGAGGGAGTGGGAATGATGGGTGGGCTGGGGGGAAGGGGAGGGGGGCAGGAAGGGAGAGAACAAGGGAATCTGTGGCTCTTATGTAGAACTGAATGGTATTGTAAAATAAAATAAAAAAAAATTTCTCAGTTTCAAGAGGTCCCATTTATTAATTGTTGTGCTCATTGTCTGTGCTGTTGGGATTATATTTAGGAAGAGGAAAGATCCACCAAGAGGAAGTTTCAATTCCGAACATTTATGCCCCAAATACAAGGGCACCCACATATGTAAAAAATATTACTAAAGCTTAAACCACATATAAAACCCCACACATTAATAGTGGGAGACCTCAGCACCCCATTTTCACCACTGGACAGATCTCCCAAATCAAAACTTAACAGAGAAATAAAGGACTTAACTGATGTCATGACCCAAATGGAACTAATAGTTATCTACAGAACATTCTATACTAACAAAAAAGAATATACCTTCTTTTCAGCACCTAATGGAACCTTCCCTAAAATTGACCACATACTTGGGCACAAAGCAAATCTCAACAGATACAAAACAATTGGAATAACCTCCTGTGTTCTATCAGACCACAATGGTTTAAAGTTAGATTTCAACAACAACAAAAACTACAGAAAACCTACAATCTCATGGAAAATGAATAATGCTCAACTGAATCACCAATGGGTTAAGGAAGCAATAAAGAAAGAAATTCAAGACTACCTAGAGATTAACGAAAATGAAGACACCACATACCCAAACTCATGGGAGAGTATGAAAGCAGTGCTAAGAGGGAAATTCATAGCACTAAATGCCCACATGAAGAAGTTGGAGAAATCTCACACTGGTGGCTTAACAGTACACCTGAAAGCTCTACAACAAGCAGAAGCAAAGTCTCCCAGGAAGAATAGATGCCAAGAAATTATCAAAGTGAGAGGTGAAATAACAAAATAGAAAATAAGAGAATAATACAAAAAGCTAATGAAACAAAGAGTTGGTTCTTTGAGAAAATCAACAAGATAGACAAGTCTTTATCCAAATTATCCAAAAGACAGAGAGAGAGAATCCAAATCAACAAAATCAGAAATGAAAAGGGGGACATAACAACAGACATTGAGGAAATCCAGAGAATTATCAGGTCATATTTCAAAAACCTAAACTCCACAAAACTTTAAAACCTAAAAGAAATGGACAACTTTCTGGATAGGTACCACATACCTAAGATAAATCAAGACCAGACAATCTATTTAAATAATCTAATAACCTCTAAGGAAATAGAAACAGTCATTAAAAGTCTCCCAACCAAAAAAAAAAAAAAAGCCCAGCACCAGACGGTTTCAGTTCAGAATTCTACAAGATTTCAAGAAGAGTAAATACCAATACTCTCTAAATTGTTCCACATAATAGAAACAGACGGAACATTATCAAACTCCTTCTATGAGGATACAATTACCCTGATTCCTAAACCAAGTAAGGATACAACAAAGAAAGGGAACTACACAATGATCTCCCTCCATGATGATTAATGCAAAAATACTCAATAAAATACAGGGAAACAGACTCCAAGAATACATCAAAACAATTATCCACCATGACCAAGTAGGCATGATCCCAGGAATGCAAGGGTGGTTCAACATTCGAAAGTCCATCAATATAATACACTATGAAAACAATCTCAAAGAAAAAAAAATCACATGATCATCTCACTAGATGCAGAAAAGGCATTTGACAAAATCCAAAAATGAGCTTCTGACTTAGGTTGCATGGTATGTCAGCAGATCACCTTACCCAACATGGAGATGCCTGCTCAGGCCACACAGGTGCTCTGACTTTGGTTGGTGACCACCTTCTTCGCATTACCAGTCTCTGAATACTCATTATCATACAGGCTCAATCATGTGTGAGCTGCAGAGTTAACAAATGCCAAAGATCTCAAAATGGTGCTGGGCTTGAAATCTGTGTGTTCAAATGGAAAAGAGCAACAGAAGTCCTAACCCACCCATAGCCACTAGGCTAAAGGCAACTGAGCCATTCCCTTCCTTAATGAGCCTTACTGCAAATTGGAGTCCTTGTAAGATGGTATCCCAAAAGCAAATGGACCTTGAGTTTATAATTTATAATTTTCAAAGCCAATCAAAATGTATATAACTATTGAATTATATTTATCAAGCCCAGTAGAATGAAGGATTAACTAACTGTGATAGCCACTTTTGCTGCCAGGGTCTCCACTGTGCTAGCTGTAGTAAGCAATTATGAAATGGTAATCCCAGAAACAGTTGCAGTAGTGGCTGCCACTGCTATAACAACAACAATGGCAGCAGATATGTCAAATTCTCTTCTGGAGCATATGGGCATCCACTGGTATGGATACAACTCCAGAAACACGAACTAACAAGGCCCATTTTTCTTGATCCCAGCATGACTTAAGCTGGCAGCTCTGCAATAGAACAACTAAGAACCATAAAGAGAAAACGTTAGTAAAATATGTTTGTTTGGTTTTTTTAATAGTTCACGCTTTCTTTTAAGTTTTTATTTTTATTTTCTTAAATTAATTAATTTTTCTATTATCAGCTTGATACAGTGTAGACGTAACCAACCGTCTTATTAAATAAGAAACACAGAAACAATGTAAAAGAGAAAGCCGAGAAGTCAGAGCTCAGAGCTAAAATCTCACCCTTCCTCCTGCTGTCCCAGCTTCGCGAAAAGAGACCTACTTCCTGTCCGTTCGTATTTTTAAAGTATGTTGTTCTGCCTTCTCATTGGTTGTAAACCCAAACACATGACTGCCTCGTCACTGTCTGAATGTACAGCCCCCTAGGTCTTAAAGGCATATGTCTCCAATGCTGGCTGTATCCCTGAACACACAGAGATCTTATGGGATTAAAGGCGTGTGCCACCACCGCCACACTCTTGCTATGGCTCTAATAGCTCTGACCCTGAACACACAGATATCTATGGGATTAAAGGCGTGTGCCACCACCGCCACACTCTTGCTATGGCTCTAATAGCTCTGACCCCCAGACAACTTTATTTATTAACATACAATCAAATTAATATTTCAGTACAAATCAAAATAATATTTCAATACAATTAGATTACCACCACATTTCCCCTTTTCTATTTTAATAAAAAGAAAAAAAGCAAAAGGTTATGACTAACAAAAGAAAAACTATATACAAAAGTACAATAACTATATACAATATATACAAGTAATAAATACCTAAACAGGTATTTGACGAATCAGAGAAAATAATTCCATTATCTATCCTATTTTGATAATTCCAAGATGTATCTAATGTACTTTCTATCCTAATTAATTTTCAACTATAACTAACTAATCTTCAACCATAACTAACTAATCTTCAACTCCCTCAGAGACCCAAGAAGGGAATAATATTAGCTAACAAAAATAAAAACAGGAAGTGCATGCAAGCAACTTCCAAAAAAATTTTGTGAGTTGACAGAAACAGCCAGCTGCCTGGGCAGTCACCTGAGGTTTCTCCGCAGTGTTGGGGCATCATCTTCAGCCTATAGGCTTAGTGTATCTGACAGACTCATTTGTGAAGTAGGATGTACACAAGGTCAACAGTTCAACCTCACATTGGGTGAGAGCAGTCCACGTACCAGAAACACCTGAATTCCACTAGTGTCCTGTCATGATTCAGGATTTTAAATTCTGGAAATTGTTGACAGTTTTTTAATTCAGCTGTCCATTCTTCTTGGCTGTGTATATATGGCTTCATCTCAGCATCCCCTTCTTCTCCACATCCCTCTATTAAATGCCAGTCTACTTTTGAGAGGCATGAGCTTTCAGCTGCTGTTCCATTGTACAACAGAATCCATCGGCCCTCTGCCTGTTAAGCTGCCTTCGAAGAAAAGGGCACCGTACCTTTTCCGGATGCGAAGGCCACTTCAGGGATGGGGCCATATTGTCCTGGCCTCAGAAGATGCCTTTTGATAAAGCCATAACCACACTTGTTTTGGCAAGAATCAGTAGTCCCTTGTTTCGTGATCTGTCTGTCCATTTTGTCCTGTTGATTCGAGGATACTTTGTTGTCCAGTGGCTAACTTTTGCCAGAATGAAAGTTGTCTCCATATGCAGTTTCTTCAATGCCCATATTTTCTCTAAAGTAGATTGGTACTGCCAGGAGCCGACATGTCTCAAAAAAGAAAAATTTTCTAAGTTATTAAAACATTTTAAATGCCATATTCTGTAGATCTCTGAAGGGTTTGAAGATGACCTGTCTAAAACATCTCTGCTCAATTTTTAAAACATATCTAATATGACTACAAGTTCTATGATAATGTCTAACTACTAGCTTTCATTTCTTTATATCCTAATAGTTGATAATAATAACATTCAAGGATCAGAAATTTGCATTACATTGTTAAATGGATGGAATAAATACAATTAGAAATATACATATAGCATTTTCTAACAATATCAGTTTCAAATTTGTGTACAATATAAAACAATTCAATCCAATGTAAAGTATTTAAAACTAGTAATTGTCTTTTTCTTTTCTTTCTTTCTCTTTTTTTTTTTTAAACAAGAACTTTAAATCTAATCTCCTTTGCTTAGCCTTTTTCCTAACCCTTGACAAGAACTTGTAACCAAACCCCTAAATACTGAAAATTATCCCAGACCCAAAACCCATTAAAAAGACCAAAAAACCACCCGCCCCACACCACCTCTTTGGGAATGTGGGCGTCGTATTCTTAAAATTGCTTCCTGCTGGGTATGGGCGAAGTTTTCTTTATCCTGAAAGAAAAAATTTTAGGTTAATTGTCAAATTCTAGGAGAGGTAACTATATCCTTCATTATCCAGTCTGTGTATAATGCCAAAGTTGAGGGTTTATCTCAAGTCCTTATTTAAGTAGTCTTTGAGACTGGATCATCTCAGCTAGTCATCTCAAATTTGCTCTGAGCACCTTGTAGTTCAAAGCTGATCTATGGATGATGTTTGTCAGCTTAATGATATTATTATTGTCCACGTGGAATTGTTGTTGTTGTGGGGCCCCATCTTCTTTCTGGAGACTTCAGTTGATGTTAGGCCAGGCCGTGATTTCCTGCAGAAAACTGATAAGAGACTCGAACACAAAAACATATATATGCAGCTAGCCTTTTTTCTAGAATTAGTTAGTACTCTATGTGACCACTCATATCTTAACAAAGTTTAAAATGTATATATATATATTAATCTTGTAAATTTTGATATAAAATTTATACTTTGAGAAAAGTTTAAAGAATCAGAATAGAATCAAAGAGTTGAGATTAGTAATAGAATAGTCCCTTAATTAATTTTGCTTTTGTCCTGTACCATAGCAGAAGATGGCTCTTATTCTGGCATGATACAGGGAGTTTGCATTTTCCTTTTAACAACATGCTTGATTTTAAAGAAGGAGAGAGCCATTCTCCAACTCCAAAGTCAGCTTTAAATTTTAATTGAACTGGGACTATTAGAAAACCAAGAGTGTTAAATCTTTAGAGAAAAGCAGAAACAAACATTTAGGAAGACATAAAATTTTTTTAGATAATATATACCCATACACCGTTTCACTCTGTTTCTTGGGATAGATGATTTGTCCCTTTTCTTCAGTTGTCTCATTTGTCCAGTGTTCTTCAGATTCTTTAACCTTCATTCTCCTAAAAGACAAAAACAAAAACCTTTCCCCAAGACTAATTTTGGGGATGTTCCTTTTTGACAAGTTATTATCTGATGAAATGAAAAGGCATGTTTTATTGATACAAGTTAGTTTAAATTGGATGTTCATGCTGGTTGATGAACTATCACCTCCTCTAATTAAGAGGTCTCTCTTGTTCAAATCGAACCTTTATCAATTTTGATGGTACCCACAGCTTATCTTCTCCTGTAGAAACAAAAGCAAAACCACGTCCCCAATGTAATACATACCCTGGTTTCCATTCTGAGGTCAGCACATCCTTAAAGTATATAGGCTGATTTAATTCTGTAGTTTTTTCTATTATCCAATGTCTCTCTGCAGCTGTTGTTCCTTTCTCATTGGCATTCAGAAAATTCAAAGTTAGAAGAGCATTATGCAGTCTATTTCTGGGGGTTTTTGTTACCCATTTCTGTTTATTTAGCATATCCTTTAGAGTTCTGTTTGATCTTTCTATAACTGCTTGACCTGTAGGATTATGTGGTATGCCTGTAATATGCTTTATATTGTAATAAGCAAAAAACTGTTTCATTTTAACAGAGACATATGATGGAGCATTGTCAGTTTTGATTTGCGCAGGTATACCCATGATGGCCATAACTTCTAGCAAATGAGTGATTACAGAATCAGCTTTTTCAGAACTCAAAGCAGTTGCCCATTGAAATCCTGAATAAGTATCGATAGTGTGGTGTACATATTTCAATTTTCCAAATTCTGCAAAGTGAAACACGTCCATCTGCCAGATTTCATATCTCTGAGTACCCTTTGGGTTACATCCTGCTGGTAATGGCGTCTGATTGTAGAAGGAACAAGTAGGACATTTCTTTATTATTTCTTTGGCTTGTTGCCAGGTTATGGAAAAATCCTTTTTTAAACCTTTACTATTGACATGATGTTTTTTATGAAATTCTGAGGCCTCCAGCACATTTCCTATCAATAATTTATCAATCTCTTCATTGCCTTGTGCTAGAGGGCCTGGCAGACCAGTATGGGATCGAATGTGAGTTATATATAAAGGATGATTCCTTTTCCTGATTGTATCTTGTAATTGAATAAATAGTGAAGTTAATTCTGAAGCATCAGGGATAAATTCTGCAGTCTCAATATGTAACACCACTCTTTCAGCATACTGAGAGTCAGTTACTATGTTGAGAGGTTCTGAAAAATCCATTAATACCAACAGAATAGCATACAATTCTGATTTTTGAACTGAATTATACGGACTTTGAACCACTTTACTTAAATTTTCTGATTTGTAACCTGCCTTTCCTTCTTTGTTGGCATCTGTATAAAATGTACGAACTCCAGATATGGGTTTTTGCCGTACAATTCGAGGCAAGATCCATTCAGCTCTCTTTATAAGATCAATTCTATTGCTTTTGGGATATTTGCTGTTAATTTCTCCCAAAAAATTACTGCAAGCTCTTTGCCAAGGTTCACTTTCTGTCCATAATTTTTCAATGTCCTCCTTAGTTAATGGTACGATAATTTCTGCTGGGTCTATGCCTGCTAATTGACGAAGTCTCAATTTTCCTTTGTAAATCAAGTCAGAGATTTTTTCCACATAAGTTTTTAATTTTTTATTTGGTTTATTTGGTAAAAATATCCATTCCAATATAATATCTTCCCTCTGCATTAATATTCCAGTAGGAGAACGCCTAGAAGGTAAGATAACCAAAATGCAATCCAGCTTTGGATCAATACGATTCACGTGTCCTTCATGCACTTTCTTTTCTACCAAGGCCAATTCTTTCTCAGCTTCAGGTGATAATTCTCTTGGACTATTTAAGTCCTTGTCACCTTCTAAGGTTTTGAACAAATTAGTCAGTTCATCATTTTTTACCCCAACAATAGTTCGTAGATGAGAAATATCTCCAAATAATCTTTGAAAGTCATTAAGAGTCTGTAGTCTATCTCTCCGAATTTGCACCTTTTGGGGTCTAATTTTTTGTAGCTCTATTTTATATCCTAAATAATTAATAGAATCTCCTCTTTGTATCTTTTCAGGAGCAATTTGTAATCCCCAGCGAGGCAAAATTTTCTTTACTTCTTCAAACATTATTTCTAAAGTATCTGCATTTGAGTCAGCTAGTAAAATATCGTCCATATAATGATAAATTATAGATTTAGGAAATTTTTTACGTATCACTTCCAATGGCTGTTGTACAAAATATTGGCACAGAGTTGGGCTATTCAACATTCCCTGTGGGAGGACCCTCCATTGAAATCTTTTAACCGGTTGAGAATTATTATAAGTAGGCACTGTAAAAGCAAATCTTTCTCTGTCTTTTTCTTGTAAGGGTATTGAAAAGAAACAGTCTTTTAAATCAATAACTATGAGAGGCCATCCTTTTGGTAACAGAGTAGGCAAAGGCATCCCAGATTGTAGAGAACCCATTGGCTGAATTACTTTGTTAATTGCCCTAAGGTCTGTTACCATTCTCCATTTACCAGATTTCTTTTTAATAACAAATACAGGAGAATTCCAAGGGCTGGTTGATTCTTCAATATGCTGAGTATTTAACTGTTCTTCTACCAGCTCTTCTAAAGCCTGGAGTTTCTCTGTTGTTAAAGGCCATTGCTGGACCCATACAGGCTTGTCTGTTAACCATTTTAAAGGTAGAGCTGTTGGTGTCTTTGGAAGATCATCAGTTATTGTGCCCTGTTCTTGTATAATATGGATGGCTGGTGACCACTCATTAGAACAATATCTTCTAATATTTCTCTCAGTAACATGTGCTAGTTTATGATTTGTTTCTGAGATTGGAGGGATGTTAATCTGAGTATTCCATTGTTGCAACAAGTCTCGACCCCACAGGTTCATAGTTATGTTAGCCACATATGGTTTTAATTTTCCTCTCTGTCCTTCTGGACCTATACATTCGAGCCATCTTGCACTCTGTTTCACCTGAGATAATGTCCCAATTCCTAACAGTTGAACGTTTACCTCCTGAAGAGGCCAAGTTGGATGCCAAAATTCTGGTGCAATTATGGTAACGTCCGCACCTGTGTCTACCAGACCAGACAACAAAACACCATTTATTTTTATCGTTAATTTTGGTCTTTGTTCATTAATAGAAGTTTGCCAAAAAATTTTCTTTATGTTTTCTCCTGAATTTTCTATTCTCTCTGTTTCATCATTCTGACCAGCATGATTTATTCCAATAGGCATTTGGTTATTTAATCGCTCTCCAGAGCAGGCATTTCCTCTATGGCTGCCGGAAAGGTTTGAACTGGATTTGCACTGGGGGCCTGCCTGAGGCCCCTCTGGGAGTTTCCCGAAGACTGAGGCAAAGGATTACCCTGTCTGTCCTTTGTTGATCTACATTTGTTGGTCCAGTGTTTTCCCTTACCACACCTTCTGCATACTCCAGAAGGAAGGGGCATTCTGTTGCCATTGTTCCTTGAAGAAACATTGTTTCTGGAAATGACCTGTCTACAGTCCCTTTTCAAATGTCCTTGCTTTCCACATCCAAAACATCTAACACTCCTCAAACCTTTTGAAATTACTTCTCCTACCCATGTATCATCATGCTCATCAGCTTCAACATTAATTGTTTCTCTAATCCAATCTTCCATAGGTGCAGATCTTGCCCTTAATGGCCTGATTATTCTTTTGCATGCTGCATTCGCATTCTCAAAGGCCAAAGATTCAATTATTGCCTTACCAGCTTCTGAATCCGAGACCGTTCTCTTTACTGCTGAAGCCAGTCTTTGTAAAAAATCTGTAAAAGACTCTTTTGGGCCTTGCTTCACCTTTGTAAATGACTCAGATTTTTTTCCTGATTCCTCAACTTTGTCCCATGCATTCAAGGCTGCCGTTCGACATAAAATTAGGGTTTGGACATCATATAAACATTGTGCTTGTGCTGAAGCATATTGGCCTTCGCCCATAAGCTGATCCTGGCAAACTTGTACTCCTTTATCCCTCCATTGTTTTTCTATGTTTTTAGCCTCCTCCTTAAACCAAGTCAGAAATTGAAGTCTCTGGCTGGGTTCCAGAACACCTTGTGCGAGTTCCCGCCAGTCCTGTGGTACTATCCTATTATATGTTGACCAAGTGTTTAACATTTGCTTTACATATGGGGAATGCATGCCATAAGATACTATTGCCTCCTTAAACCTTTTTAAATCCAACATTTCAATTGGAGCCCAAGTATTTTGTGTAGCCATTTGATCAGGCATCTGCTGTACTGTTACAGGATAAATTAAGGGTGACTGTGTGAAAACAGGCTTTCTTTCTGCAACCTTATGATCCCGACTTGAAACAACTTCACTGTTAATTTCTTCTGACTGAATTTTTACAGGTTTAACAAGTTCTTCTAACGCTGTTATCCTGGCACTTAAATTGACTATCTTTTTAAATATTAAAATGTGGATTATTATAGTGATGAGGTGCATAATTCCACCAATACTAATATTATATAGTTGTTCCATTGCCAGACTGCCTAAAATTTCGAACAAAAACCAATTTTCTTCCAATGTACACATAAAACCCATTTGTTTTTTAATGTGGAAAAAAATTCTCTTTTAGATAGTTTCCTTTAAAATATCTGATATATTATGACTTACCAAATCTGCGTAGAACAGTAGAAATCCGAGGGGATTTTCAAAGCAGCCACCTAGTGTCCCAGGTGTAAATCCAGAGAGAGAGAGAGAGAGAGAGAGAGAGAGAGAGAGAGAGAGAGAGAGAGAGAGAAAAGAGAGAACGCACAAGAAAGCGTAGCCGGCTAAAGCTTAAATGCAGCCACGTGTTCCCTCTTGTGCCGAGTCAAGGCTTGGGTCTGGCTTCCTTAAGCTCCGACCACGTGCGTTGGATTTACAGGCAGGGCCCTGTTCGGCAGGGCAGGTCTGAGTTGTTTGTAGCACCGGCTTTAGGCAAGCTGCTCACAGACCTAGGCCCGGGCTAGAAGTTGCTACCCGGACTAGGACGCCAGCAGCTCGGACTAAGAAGCCGATCGCCGCCGGCCGCCGTGTGCCGCCGCTGCCGCCGCCGCCGCCGCCGCGGGCCGCCTGCCGCCCTTGCGGGAAAGCGGACCTGCCGCCAAGCCAAGCAGTTTTTAATGGATTCGCCCCACGTTGGGCGCCAGATGTAGACGTAACCAACCGTCTTATTAAATAAGAAACACAGAAACAATGTAAAAGAGAAAGCCGAGAAGTCAGAGCTCAGAGCTAAAATCTCACCCTTCCTCCTGCTGTCCCAGCTTCGCGAAAAGAGACCTACTTCCTGTCCGTTCGTATTTTTAAAGTATGTTGTTCTGCCTTCTCATTGGTTGTAAACCCAAACACATGACTGCCTCGTCACTGTCTGAATGTACAGCCCCCTAGGTCTTAAAGGCATATGTCTCCAATGCTGGCTGTATCCCTGAACACACAGAGATCTTATGGGATTAAAGGCGTGTGCCACCACCGCCACACTCTTGCTATGGCTCTAATAGCTCTGACCCTGAACACACAGATATCTATGGGATTAAAGGCGTGTGCCACCACCGCCACACTCTTGCTATGGCTCTAATAGCTCTGACCCCCAGACAACTTTATTTATTAACATACAATCAAATTAATATTTCAGTACAAATCAAAATAATATTTCAATACAATTAGATTACCACCACAATACAGTATAAATTCTTATTTTAATGATGAAATGTTTCATTTAGGCTTGCTCAGTAATTGAATAAAAATAAAACTTTATATCTAGAATTCACTTATGAGTGAGCATGTACCATGTTTGTCCTTCTGGGTTTGGGCTACCTCACTCAGGATGATTTTTTTGTAGTTCCATCCATTTCCCTGCAAATTTCATGCTGTCAATGTTTTCCTCTGCTGACTAGTACCCCATTGTGTATATATACCACATTCTTAATCTTTCTTCTGTTGACAAGCCTCTAGGTTGTTTCCAGGTTCTGGCTATTACAAATAGTCCTGCTATGAAAATAGATGAGCATGTATCTTTGTGGTATGAATCAGCATTCCTTGGGTATATTCCCAAGAGTGGTATGGCTGGCTCTTAAGTTAATTGGATGCCCATTTTTCTGAGAAATTACCATACGATTTCCACAGTGGTTGTACAAGTTTGCATTCACACCAAAAGTGGAGGAGTGTTCCCTTTGCTCCACTTCCTCTCCATCATTTATTTTCATTAGTGCTTTTGGTCATAGCCATTCTGACAGGTGTAAGGTGGTAACTCACAATTATTTTGATTTAGATTTCTTTGATGATTAGGGATGTTGAACATTTTGTTAAATGGCTTTCAGCCACTTGTGATTCTTGTTTTGTAAATTCTCTGTCTAGTTCTTTAGCCCATTTTTAATTTGGATTATCAGTATTTTGATGTCTAATTTCTTGAGTTCTTTATATACTGTGGAGATCAATCCTCTGTCAGATGTGGGCTTGGTAAAGATCTTTTTCCATTCTGTAAGCTGTCTTTTTGTCTTATTGACCATGTCCTTTGGACTGCAAACTGTTCTCAGTTTCAAGAGGTCTCAATTATTATTTGTTGTGCTCATTGTCTTTGCAGTTGGTATTATATTTAGAAAGAGGTCTTCGGTGCCAATGTGCTCAAGAGTACTTCCTAATTTCTCTTCTATTAAGTTTAGTGTAACTGGATTTATGTTCAGGTCTTTGATCCATTTCGACTTGAGTTTTTTGCATGGTGACAGATATGAATCTTTTTGTAATCTTTTACTTATTGACATCCAGTTATGCCAGCACCATTTGTTGAAGATACTTTCTTTTTTCCATTGTACAGTTTTGGATTCTTTACCAAAAATCAGATGTTCATATGTGCAAGGATTAATGTCAGGGTCTTCAATTTCATTCCATTGGTCTGTATGTCAGTTTTGATACCAGTAACAAGCTGTTTTTTCTACTATAGCTCTACAGTAGAGCTTGAGGTCAGGGATTCTGATGCTTACAGAGGTTGCTTTTTCATACAGGATTCTTTTAGCTATCCTGGGTCTTTTGTTTTTCCCTACGAAGTTGAGTATTTTTCTTTCCAAATCTGTGAAGAATTGTTTTGGGATTTTGGTGGGGATTGTATTGACTCTGTAGATTGCTTTTGCTAAGATTTCCATTTTTACTATGTTACTCCTACCTATTCATGAGCATGGGATATACTTTCATTTTCTGATATCTTCTTCAATTTCTCTCTTTAGAGATTTAAAGTTCTTATCAAAAAGTTCCTTCACTTGTTTAGTTAGTGTTATCTCAAGGTATTTTATATTATTTGTGGCTATTGTAAAGGGTGATGTTTCACTAACTTCTTTCTCAGCCTTTTTATCATTTGTGTATAGGATTTTTTTTGAATTGATCTTGTATCCTGCCACTTACTGAAGGAGTTTATCAGCTGTAGGAGTTCCCTGGTAGAGTTTTTGGGGTCACTTATGTATACTATCATATCATCTGCAAATAGTGAAAGTTTGACTTCTCCCTTTCCAATTTGGATCCCCTTGATCTTCTTTTGTTGTCTAATTGATCTAGCTAGAACTTCTAGTACTATATTGAATAAATATGGGGGGAGTAGACAGCCTTGTCTTGTTCCTGATTTTAGTGGAATAGCTTTGAGTTTCTCTCCATTTAATTTGATGGTGGATGTTGATTTGCTGTAAATTGCCTTTATTATGTTTAGGAATGTTCCTAGTATTCCTGATCTCTCTAAGACCTTTATCATGAATGGGTGTTGGATTTTGTCAAAGGCATTTTCAGCAACTAATTAGACACCATTTTATTTCTTTCAGTTTGTTTACGTGGTGTATTACATTGACAGATTTTTGTATGTTGAACCATCCTTGCATCCCTGGGATGAAACATACTTGGTCGCATGGATAACTTTTTTTGATGTATTCTTGAATTCGGTTTGCCAATTTGGTTGTGTATTTTTGCATCAAGGTTCATGAGGGCGATCGGTCTGTATTTCTCTTTCTTTGTTGCATCTTTATGTGGTTTGGGTATCAGGGTAATTGTAGCCTCATAAAAAGAGTTTGGTAGTATTCTTTCTGTTTCTATTGTGTGGAACAAATTGAAGAGTATTGGAATTAGTTCTTCTTTGGAAGGCTGGTAGAATTCTGCACTGAAACCTTCTGTTCCTGGGCTTTTTTTGTTGGGAGATTTTTGATGACTGTTTCTATTTCTTTAGGGGATTTTTTCCATTTAAATGGTTTATCGGCTGTAGATGTAACCAACCATCTTATTAAATAAGAAACACAGAAACAATGTAAAAGACAAAGCCGAGAGGTCAGAGCTCAGAGCTAAAATCTCACCCTTCTGCCTGCGGTGTCCCAGCTTCCCGAAAGAGACCTATTTCCTGTCTGTTCGTCTATTTATAGTATTTTGTTCTGCCTTCTCATTGGTTGTAAACCCAAACACGTGACTGCCACGTCACTGTCTGAATGTACAGCCCCCTAGGTCTTAAAGGTATATGTCTCCAATGCTGGCTGTATCCCTGAACACACAGAGATCTGTGGGATTAAAGGCGTGTGCCACCACAGCCACACTCTTGCTATGGCTCTAATAGCTCTGACCCCCGGACAACTTTATTTATTAACATACAATCAAAATCACATTTCAGTACAATTAGATTAACACCACAATCGGCAGTTGATTTAATTTTTGTATATGGTATGTATCTAGAAAATTGTCCATTTCTTCCAGATTTTCTATTTTTGTATAGTACATGGTTTTGAAGTATGACTTGATGAGTCTCTGGATATCCTCATTGCCTGTTGTTTGTTTCCCTTTTCCTTTCTGATTTTGTTAATTTGGGTGTTCTCTCTTTGCCTTTTGGTTAATTTGGCTAGGGTTTGTCTATCTTGATGATTTTTTTCAAAGAAACAACTCTTTGTTTCATTGATTTTTTGTATGTTCTCTTGGTTTCTATTTTGATGATTTTAGACCTCAATTTGATTATTTCCTGGTGTCTATTTCTCCTGTGTAAGTTTGCTTCATTTTGTTCTAGAGCTTTCAGTTGTGATGTTAATTCATTGGTATGGGATTTCTCCATCTTCTTTATGTGTACATTTAGAGCCATGAATTTTCCTCTTAGCACTGCTCTCATAGTGTCCCATAAGTTTGGGTATGTTGTACTTTCATTTTCATTGAATTCTAGGAAATCTTTAATTTCTTTCTTTATTTCTTCCTTGACCCATTGATGTGTGTAGGGGGGGGCATTATTCAGTTTCCATGAGTTTGTATGTTTTCTATGATTTTTGTTGTTTTTGAAGTCTAACTTTAAGGCATGATGGTCTGATAAGATACAGGAAGTTATTCCAAGGTTTTTGTATCTGTTGAGATTTGCTTTGTGACCAAGCATGTGGTCAATTTTTGAGAAGGTTCTATGGGGTACTTAGAAGAAGGTATATTCTTTTGTGTTAGGATGTAATGTTCTGTAGATATCTATGAAGTCCATTTGAGTCATAACATCTGTTACGTCCTGTATTTCTTAGTTAAGTTTCAGTCTGGTAGATCTGTCTTTTGTTGAGAGTGGTGTGTTGAAATCTCCCACTAATAATGTGTGGGGTTTGATATGCATTTTAAGTTTTAGTAATGTTTCTTTTATGAATGTGGGTACCTTTGTATATGGGGCATAAATGTTCAGAATAGAGACTTCATCTTGGTGGATATTTCCTGCAATAAATATGCAATGTCCATCATGATCTCTTTCAATTGATTTTAGTTTGAAGTCTATTTTTTTTAGATAGTAGGATATCTACACCATCTTGTTTCTTAGGTCCATTTGCTTGGAAAGCCTTTTCCCAGCTCTTTACTCTAGGTAGTGTCTGTCTTTGTAGTTAAGGTGTGTTTCTTGTATTTAGCAGATGGATGGATCCTCTTTCCTTATCCATTCTGTTAGCCTGTGTCTTTTTATAGGTGAGTTGAGACCATTGATATTGATGGATATTAATGACCAGTGATTGTTACTTGCTGTTATTTTTTGTGGTTGTGTTGTGTTTGTCCTTCTTTGGTGTATGTTGGTGATACATTATCAATTGCTTGAGCTTTCATGGATGTGTTTAGCTTCTTTGGGTTGGATTTTCCCTTCTAGTGCTTTCTGTAGGGCTGGGTTTGTGGACAGGTATTGATTAAATCTGGTTTTATCCTGGAATATTTTGTTTAATCCACCTATGGTGATTGTGAGTTTTGCTGGGTATAATAGTCTGGTTTGACATGTGGTCACTTAGTGTCTGCAAAACATTTGTCTAGGATGTTCTAGCTTTGGTAGTCTCTATGGAGAAGTCTGGTGTTATTCTGATGGGTTTGCCTTTATATGTGACTTGGTCTTTTTCCTTTGCGGTTCTTAGTATTTTTTTCCTTGTTCTGTACATTTAGTGTTTTGTTTATTATGTTGTGAGGGGACTTTTTTTTTTTTTAAATCCAGCCTATTTGGTTTTCTGTAAGCTTCTTGTATCTTCATAGGTATTTCTTTCTTTAGGTTAGGAAAGTTTTCTTCTATGATTTTGTTGATTATATTTTCTGTGCCTTTGAGTTGGTATTCTTCTCCCTCTTCTATCCTATTATTCTTAGGTTTGGACTTTTCAAATTGTCCCAAATTTCTTGGATGCTTTTTGTTATGACATTTTTGTCTTTAATATTTTTTTAATGATGACTCTGTTTTCTCTATTGTGTCTTCAGTGTCAGAGATTCTTTGTTCCATCTCTTGCATTCTTTTGGTTATTCTTGGTTTGTAGTTCCTTTTCATTTAGACAGGATTTCTATTTCCAGCATTCCTTCAGCTTGTGCTTTCTTTATTGTCTCAATTCCATTTTTCAGATGTTGGAATTTTTTTTATCTGCTTTATTACTTTTTCTTGGCTTTCTTTGATTTATTCCAATTTTTTTGTTTGTTTTTTTTCTTCCATTGCTTTAATGGAATTTTTTATTTCCTCTTTAATGGAGTTTTACATTTCCTCTTTATGGGAATTTTTTATTTCTGATTTAAGGGATTTTTTTTTCCCTCATTAAGGGAATTTTGTTATTTCTTCTTTTTTTTTTTTTTTTTTTTTTTTTTTTTTTTTTTTTGGTTTTTTCGAGACAGGGTTTCTCTGTGTAGCTTTGCGCCTTTCCTGGGACTCACTTGGTAGCCCAGGCTGGCCTCGAACTCACAGAGATCCGCCTGGCTCTGCCTCCCGAGTGCTGGGATTAAAGGCGTGTGCCACCACCGCCCGGCTTGTTATTTCTTCTTTAAGTGCCTCTATCATCTTCTTAAAGTCATTTTTAGGATTGAATCCTTCTGTTTTTTCTGCCTTGGTGTGTTTAGGTCTTGCAGGTGTAGAATCACTATATTCTGATGTTGTCATATAGATTTTTATGTTGTTGCCTGTATTTTTTCACTGGCATCTCTTCATGTCTTCCTCTGCTCAGTGGAGGCTGTGTTTGTGTGTAAAGGTGAATCTCTTGTTCTAATTTTTGGTCTTTGTTCACTAGGAGTTCTTGGTTAAATTGATGTTGTTGGGCTCTGTTTCTTAGGGAGCAGGTTAGTCTAATCAGTGTTAGTGGGTTCTGTCTCTGGGACCAGTTCTTCCCAAGCAAGACAAGAAGATGCAAGTTCTGTGATTAATGTGGTGGCACACACAACTCTCTGGCCTCTATGTCTAATCTAATGACTGTTCTGTACTCTGACCCCAGATAAGTTTTATTATGGTACACAATATATTTGGGGACACAATATATTACCTCAGAATCCATCTTCTTTTCCATGTCTACTGTGTAGTGGTACCTGCTGGTAGTCCGTAATCCCAACTTCTATAGGTGATTATGAGCTACACAGCAAATTCAAGTTCTCCTGTCTCTCTGGCTTATAGCAAGAGCAGCTACAGAACCAGTGTCTTCCCAGATGTCAAAGAAGCAGGAAAAAATGTCTACCTAGAGAACAAGGTTTTCACAAGGAAGAACAAATATCTAGTTAGGACAGAATATCTCTTACTTAGTAGCAACTAAAGAGCTTGGTAAAGTCACACTCAAGGGAACTGTGCCTCTAATCTCAGCATGTTCAAATCAGGTTGTGATGGCTACTCCTGGTTGTCAGCTTGACTATATCTGGAATGAACTATTATTCGGATATGGACGGCACACTTGTGATCCAGATCAGGAGGCAGGAGGGCAACAGTTCTGTGATTCAATCTTGAGCCTGGATGACACACCCCTCTAATCCTGACCTTGAGGCTAGAAGGCACACCTTTAATCTGGGCCACACCTTCTCTCTGAATACTATATAAGGGCAAGGAAAGTACGAAGGGTAATCTGCCTGCTTGCCTTCACCTCCAACAGGCCATCCATTCCTTCTTTGAGATCTGGGCAGATCAACCAAGACACCAAGCCTTCGGGGACTGAACAGCTCGTGGATTCCTGTATTTTCCATTCATAATTATCCATTGTTGGAACGTAAGTCATTCCAATAAATTCAAATATTTATATGCATTTACTAAGTAACTTCTGTGACTCTAGAGAACCAGGACTAATACACAGGGGGATGAGAACTTCACAGTCATTCTCCTTAACATAGTGAGTTTCAGATCAGCCTGCGCTACAGAAACCCAGTGTCTACTCTCCCTGGGGACAGAATTCTGAGTATCAGAGATCTGAATATTGGCAGATGGTGTGGTCAAAGTTCTTGTTAACTAGCCCGGTGACCTGAGTTATATTCCCATGGTTCCCATGGTGGGAGGAAAAAAACACTTTCAATATGTTATTTTCTTACCTGGAGATGTGAGCTCTGGCAGGCTAGAGACCAAACACCCACAGAAAAGGCATGCAATACGTTTTTTTTTCAATCTAGTTCCTATATATTTTCTTCCATTTTCAGAGCATTGTGGGTTCATCACCTGAACACAAACAAACCTAGACAAGTGCTCTGTAAAAGAGACTCACCTAGGCCTGATTGATTAAATTTGCAATGGTTTTTGTAGCTAATTTAAATCACCTGAAGATGTCAAGAAAGCTTTCTGGGTCTTGGCCAGTAAACTAAGTTCTTCCCTGATACAGGCTTCCTGAACAATTAGGATGTTGTTGTTCTTCTATTTTTAGAAAATATTTAAGCCCAGGTTTTTGGAGTAAAAGTCCAAAAGACAGTGGGTCCAGACAAAGTGAGTTGGTGGACTGAATGTAGTGTGTATGTGGTAGGTTTATGGAGGGGTTATCTTGGTGGGAGAGAGTGTGATAGGTTAGGAAGAGCCTTTGGTAGCATTCTGTAGTTGGTATGTGTGTCTGGAGGGTGAGATCTATCATATGAGCTATACATGGGAAAAGGGTCAGGTAGAGAGAAAGTTTGAAGACCTGAAGTGATTCCTGCTCCACAGGACATTGGAAAAATGCTCCAACCTCTTAATGGTGTAATATAAGATCTGTGTATCTTGTGTGATCCATTTGCCTCCTTCCAGGATCTCCAGTACATGAACTTACTTAAAGTCGGTTACAACCCAGTATACTTCCATGTCCACCAGTGCATAGGTGTCTCCCAAAAGATGCAGCCAAATCAAGAAACTTAAGGCCCCATATTCCTCAAGTTCCCCCCTCACATCCAGATTTCTAACTACATTCATATGCACCTTTGAAAACAGGTTTCCAGATGGCTCAAGATTCTGCAAGGAATTCAAGTCTGCCAATGTCTCAAAGTCCCCTATTTCCTCCAAGAACACTAATGCAATCAAATCTCCAATGGCACTCAGATCCTGAAAGGAGCCTAGGCCGCCAGGAGTCTCCAGGACCATCAAGGAAACCAAGTCTCCCAAGGCATCCAGGTCCCCCAACGCTGGGAACCCAATCAGTGCATCCTAGTCACCAGATGCCCTCAAGTTCCGTAGTGAGTTCTGGTTGTGAGAGTTCCCTAGGCCCTATGGTGGGTTCTGAGAAACATGGTGCCCAGCAAGTTTGCCGTAAAGGTCCGAGGAAGCAACGAAAGGAACGTACTGTGTATTCCCGCGA
Source organism: Peromyscus maniculatus bairdii (assembly GCF_049852395.1). Classification (NCBI taxonomy): domain Eukaryota; kingdom Metazoa; phylum Chordata; class Mammalia; order Rodentia; family Cricetidae; genus Peromyscus; species Peromyscus maniculatus. The sequence goes on along the minus strand of NC_134863.1, from coordinate 55,735,061 downwards.
ACAGAAGCTCCTCCTCTTAGACCATTTTGATCAGTTCAGGTACCCAGACTTGGAGCAAAGGGTGAAGCTGGCACTACTGATTGGTGTTACCGAATATGAGATCAAGGTCTGTATTTCTCTTGTTATCTCTCTCCTGCAGCCAGAATAGCTAGCCATGGAACCTGTAAATTTATCAGAATACATACTCTCCATGATTCATCATGCTTGGGGGAGCTTGGACACTTGTGAAAGTTATACCTATATGCATCCATAACTGGATCTGGTGTTTCTTCAATCTCAGTTGCACTATAGAGCCAAATTATCACCTTGGCAGGTCTCAGTGACCCAGACAAAATGGACCATTTTAAAAGCCTAGATATTCTAGCTGCAGATTCCCTTCCTTTCATATCGAATCATGAACTATCCTACCTCTTACATTTTTTTTTGGAGCCCCAGTCCTTTGTTTTTATGGGGTTGGTTGACAGAGACAAGATTTCCAATCAGCATGTTCACCTGGCCACACGGGTCTTCCTCTGTCAATTGTTTTTGTCTTCCAGATATGGTTCAAGAACCAACGTGCTAGGTGGAAACCGGAGGAACTCAAGAATGTTAAAGAAGCACTCCCAGAATCAACTGGAAGCTCTCAAGATGATTCTGTGCCAACCCACTCCCATGGTCAGTTATAGGTCACTGCCAATGTGGGGTCCTTGTCTCCAGACACATCTACTGTTGGCTCCTTTCCCAACCTCAAAGCCAGCACGGAAGCTTCTCTCAATTATGATCAGGCTGTAGAAGATGAAAGGTGTAGTTCTCAAGAACACCTGCTTGTTGGTAAATGCCCTGCTACAACTCCCAACCCTGAGAAACCCACAGTAGTTGAAGTCCAGACTGACCCAGCAGTGACTGATGGTTGAGCCTCAGTGGAAGCTTCAGTTTCCACCACAACTTCACCCAGAAGCCCAGATGTTGTTCACTACTTACATCCATCTTCTGAGCAGCTCTGGAAGTTGATATACGAGGATCTACGCCAAGGGGAGTGCTCAGAGACTTGAAGTTAGTTTCTGACTACATAATACCTCTCACATTAGAGCAGTCCATGCCCAGAAATTTTCATATCAATGCAGAAGTGTGATAATTCAAGAACTTAATCTAAGGTTTTGGGAGACTGATGCAGGCTATTCTGTATTAGTTTCAGGCCTATATTGTCCACATGCTGAAATTATTTCAAAAATGTTTTAAAACATGAAGTATTATTGTCTTACATGTTAGTTTAATAAAAGTATAAAATATTTTATGCAAGCAATTTTTAAAATAATTTGTTCTTGCCAGAATGGCTGTTGTATGACTTTTCCCCAAATATTTGTATAAGAGAATGCCTACATGCATGTATGGAATAAATGGGGTCTTGAGGCCCGAAGAGGGATGAGGATTTCTAGGAATAAAACTACAGACCTTTGAGAACTACAGGTGGGTGCTTGGAACATAATCCAGGTCCTATGCAAGAGCAACAATGGCTCTTAACCACTGAGCTCGCTCTCCTATTCCCATAGAGTAATAATGGTTTTTAATCGTGTTTGGGAAATCCTGTCATGGCTCCCAACTCCACAGAGTCCATGGGAATAAAATGTTCCCTTAGTTTTGAATATATTGGAGGTGACTGTGGGTTCAAGCATATGGGACCTCACTATAAGGGATAATTCTAGTTCCAGGAACACTGCATATACCTGTGTGTTATAGAATATTTTTTAAGGTGTGTTGCTTTGGTTTATGTTGCATTTGTTTAACTTTGTGAGGCATTGTTACTTTGCCTGTACAAAAAACCTAATGGGCTGAGAAAGAGTTCAAGATTCAGTCGTTAGGCAGGAGAAAGATAGCTGGAGCTGGCAGGCAGATAGGAAAAATAGAATGGAAAATCTGAGAGGGCATCTAGCAGCCAGGAAGGAGAAGGACATCAGCAGCCAGACACACAGACACACAGACACACATCAAGCCACAGAGAATGAGTAAGATTTACAGTAGTAAGAGAATGGAAAAAGCCTAGAGGCAAAAGTTAGACAGGATAATTAAAGTTAAGGAAAGCTGGCGAGAAACAAGTGAAACTAAGACCAGGCATTCATAATTAAGAATATGCCTCCACTTGGTATTTATTTGGGAACTGGGAGACAGGACCACCAAAAGAGCTATAAAAAGACCATAATACTGATGTACTTATATGTCAACACAACTTGTAATCACATAATATAAAGCCGTACTCAGTGTATGCTATGACACACCCCAGCATAGAAATATATCCCCGTCTTCTTTAATATATGTTTGTGTGTCTGCCAGCACTCACAGCTCACTATAGGGGTGTAGATGTCAGAGGAAATCTCATTGGTTTTGGTGTTTTTTTTCTTCCACCCTCTTACTCTCACACGTCACCAGACCTTGTGGCAATCTCCTTTATTAGAAGATTCACCTGTGGCCACACTCCCCTTCTATTTTTAGTTTGGGTACAGGGTCCCACTAACTTGCCCTGACAGCTCTGAAATGCAGCCTGGCTACCTCAGGCCTGACTGGCTGGCATTCCAGACCTGCAACCCAAGCTCTGTTTTGTCAGCTTTTGAGGAATATCCACATTGTTTCTATAGTTGCTGCAACAGTTTGCACTCCCACCAGCAAGAAATAAGTGTTCCTCTTGCCCACATCTTCCACAGCATAAGGTGTCCTTTTTTTTATTTATCTTGACCACTCTGCTTAGCTAAGAAAATCTCAGGGTAGTTTTAATTTGCATTGACCTTATTGCTCAATATGATATATACATAATGTTAAGATGGCGTTTCTGTGTGTAGCCTTGGCTGTCTTCTGAACCAGGTAGATCCAAGTGGATTTGATCTCAGAGATCTGCCTGCTTCTGCCTGATGAGTGCTGGGATTAAAGGTGTGAGCCACTAATTTCCAGGTTGTTATTTTGTTCTCTTTTTTGTTCATTTGTTTTTTTGGTTTGTTTTGGTTATTTATTTGTTTGTTTGTTTGTTTTTGAGACAAGGTCTCACTACAAATGGACCTAAGGTCCTGCAGGTCTTTGTATAGAACAGGATGATCATAAAGATCCTCTTGTCTCTGCCTCCTGAGTGCTGGAATTAAAGGAGTAATCCACCATACCCAGCTTGTTTATCAGCATCCAAAATAGTTGCTCTGGCCTCTGTGTTCTATCTTTTGAGACTTTCTCTTTAGTTCTATACTGCATTCATTAAATTTTAAAAAGAAAATCTACTTGTTTTCTTTACTTTATTCATTTGAAACAGGTGTCTTTTTGTATCCACAGCTTTCCTTGAATTCTATTTCTGTAGACCTGGCTGGCCCAGAAATCAGGGATCCACCTGCCTCTGCGTCCCTAGTGCTTAGATTAAAGGTGTGTGTGACACCATGGCCTTTTAGGGCTGCTTGTTCTTGCAGTTCATTTAAGAATATTTCATTGTGTATTCTAAATATTACTGCACTGTCAGATCTTGCTGTATGACAAATTTTTTCTGGTAGAGATGCAACAAACAAATTTTTAGTCACCTGAGACTGAGAACCAGGGACAGAAAAAAGCACAGATACCACCAAAGTCCAATTTTGTGAACCAGGACTTCTATTGAGGTTCCTTATTTTTTTTGTTTGTTTGTTTTTATTGCTGTTGTTGCTGTTTATTTTTTCAAGACAGGGTTTCTCTGTAACTTTGAAGCCTTTCAACAGAGATCTGCCTGCCTCTGCCTCCCGAGTACTAGGATTAAAAAGTGTGCACCACCGCCTGTTTTATTTTTTCCTCCTTTTTTGAGACAGGATTTCCTGTGTAGCTTTGGATACTTTCCTGGAACTCACTCTCTAGCCAGGCTGGTTTCCAAGTCACAGAGATCTGCCAGGCTCTGCCTCTTGAGCCCTGGGACTAAAGTTGTGCACCACCACTGTCCGGCCCTTATATGTTTTTAAATCTTTTTTTTAATAATTTATTTTTATGTTCATTGGTGTTTTGCTTGTATGTATGTCTGGCCTTGGGTCTGACCCCCTGGAACTAGAGTTACTGACAACTGTGAGGTACTCTGTGAACCTAGGTCCTCTGGAGAAGCAGCTATTGGTTTCTTGTTGTTGTTTCTTTGTTTGATTTTGTGTTTGTTTGTTTGTTTGTATGTTGTTTGTTTTGCTTTCTTTTGTTTTTGGAGATAGAGTTTCTCTGTGTAGTTTTGGTGCCTATCCTGGATCTGGCTCTGTAGGCCAGGCTGTCCTCCAACTCTCTGAGATCTTCCTGTCTCTGCCTCCCGAGGGCTGGGATTAAGTTGGTGCACCACCACTGCCTGGCTTGTTAGTGCTCTTAACAGCCCAAATGATTCCCCTGACTGAGACAGAGTTTCTTTTGGTGTCCCTTAGTGTCCTGGAACTCACTCTGTAGACTAGATAGGCCTTGAACTCAGGTCTGCCTACCTCTGCCAATGCAGTGCTGGAATTAAATTTGTGCACTACCACTACCCCCACCCATTACAGTTTGTTAAAACTGGGTAAATGCCAAGCAGTGATGGTACACTCCTTTAATCCCTTGGAGGCAGAGCCATGCCGATCTCTGTGAGTTTGAGGACAGCCTAGGCTACCAAGTGAGTACCAGGAAATATGCAAAGCTACACAGAGAAACCTGTCATGAGAAACAAAACAAAAAACTGGGTAAAAAAATCACAGTCTATTGTAGGCCCAATGTTCAGGCCATAAAGAGTTGGCTTAAAATGTCAATATATTATTTTGTGTATGTGTGTATGTGTGACATTTATGTAGGTACTTGCAATTTATCTATATTTATGAAAGAGAAAAAAACTGAATTTCCATGGACACAATGTGGAGAAGAGCTGGGGGTGGAAAAAATATATACACATAAATGCACATTTGAGTATTAGGACATTTTATTTTCTGTGTAGCCACAGCTGTTCAGGAAAGTGTTATATAGACAAGGGTAAGCAGAAAGTCAAAAAGCTCCTACTCTGAAACTGATAGAAGAGAAAGTAGGAAGTAGTCTTGAATGCATTGGCATTGGAGATCACTTCCTAAATATAACACCAGTAGCACAGACATTGAGAGAAACAATCAAACAATGGCGACCTCTTGAAATTGAGAATCTTTTGTAGAGCAAAGGATATGGTCAACAAGGCAAAGCAACAGCCTACAGAATGGGAAAAGATCTTTAACAACCCCATATTCAACAGAGGACTGATATCCAGAATATATAAGGAACTCAAGAAATTAGACATAAAAATGACCAACAGTCCAATTAAGGAATAGGATACAGAAATAAACAGAGAATTCTCAACAGAGGAAACTCAAATGGCTGAAAGACATTTATGGAATTTCTCAACATCCCTAATCATCAGGAAAATGCAAATCAAAACAACTCTGAGATACCACCTTATGCCTGTCAGAATGGCTAAGATCAAAAACACTGAAGACACCTTTTGCTGGAGAGGATGTGGAACTAGGGGAACTCTCCTCCACTGCTGGTGGGAATGCAAGCTTGTACAACCACTTTGGAATTCAATATGGTGCTTTCTTAGAAAATTGGGAATCAATCTCCCCCAAGATCCAGCTATACCACTCTTGGGCATATACCCAAGAAATGCTCAATCATACCACAAGAGCACTTGCTCAGCTATGTTCATATCAGCATTGTTTGTAATAGTCAAAACTTGGAAACAACCTAGACTCCCTTCAACTGAAGAATGAATAAATAAATTGTGGCACATATACACAATGGAATACTACTCAACAGAGAAAAACAATGACATCATGAGGTTTGCAGGCAAATGGATGGATCTAGAAAAAATCATCCTGAGTGAGGTAGCCCAGACTCAGATAAACAAATATGTTATGTACTCACTCATAGGAGGATACTAGACATGAAACAAGGATGACTAGACTGCTACTCACATCACCAGGGAGGCTACCTGGAAAACAGGACCCCAAGAAAGACATGAGGATTGCCCAATAACGGAGAAATGGCTGAGATCTTCATGAACAACCTGGACATGTGTGGGTGCAATGAAGGGCAAGGGTCAAGGGAAAAAGAGCGGGAGATCCCAGCTGAATCAAGAATACAGAGAGAGAACAAGGAATAGAAGACCATGCTAAATGAAGACCACATGAGAAAAGGAAGAAACAAAGTGCTAAAGAGTCCCACAGAAATCCACAAAGATACCCCCACAAAAGACTGCTGGCAATTGTCGAGAGACAGCTGGAACTGACCTACTCTGGTGATGGGAAGGCCAAACACCCTAATAGTTGTGCCAGAAACCCCATCCAAGAACTGAGGACTCTGGATGCAAACATCCATGGCTAGGCCCTGGGTGGAGCTCCAGGAGTGTAATTAGCAAGAAAGAGGAGGCTTTATATGAGTGAGAATTCTTGAAACCAAGGTTGGATAAAGCACAGAGACAAATAGCCAAACGAATGGAAACACATGAACGATGAACCAAAGGCTGAGGGGCCCACAACTGGATCAGACCCTCTGAATAGGTGAGACAGTTGATTGGCTTGATCTGTTTGGGAGTCATCTAGGCAGTTGTACCAGATCCTGGGCTCATTGCATGAGTTAGCTTTTTGAAACCTGGGACTTATGCAGGGACTCTTGGCTTAGTCTGGGAGGAGGGGACTGGACCTGCCTGGAGTGAGTCTACCAGGTCGTTTACAGTCCTTGGGGGAGGCTTTGCCCTGGAGGAAGTGGGAATGATGGGTGGGCTGGGGTAAAGGGGAGGGGAGAAGGAAGGGGGAGAACAAGGGAATCTGTGGCTGTTATGTAGAACTGAATGGTATTTTAAAATAAAATATTAAAAAGGTTTCTCAGTTTCAAGAGGTCCCATTTATTAATTGTTGTGCTCATTGTCTGTGCTGTTGGGATTATATTTAGGAAGAGGAAAGATCCACCAAGAGGAAGTTTCAATTCTGAACATTTATGCCCCAAATACAAGGGTACTCACATATGTAAAAAATATTACTAAAGCTTAAACCACATATAAAACCCCACACATTAATAGTGGGAGACCTCAGCACCCCACTTTCACCACTGGACAGATCTCCCAAATCGAAACTTAACAGAGAAATAAAGGACTTAACTGATGTCATGACCCAAATGGAACTAATAGATCTCTACAGAACATTCCATCCTAACAAAAAAGAATATACCTTCTTCTTAGCACCCCATGGAACCTTCTCTAAATTGGACCACATACTTGGGCACAAAGCAAATCTCAACAGATACAAAACAATTGGAATAACCTCCTGTGTTCCATCAGACCACAATGGTTTAAAGTTAGATTTCAACAACAACAAAAACTACAGAAAACCTACAATCTCATGGAAACTGAATAATGCTCAAATGAATCACCAATGGGTTAAGGAAGCAATAAAGAAAGAAATTCAAGACTTCCTAGAGATCAATGAAAATGAAGACACCACATACCCAAACTCATGGGACAGTATGAAAGCAGTGCTAAGAGGGAAATTCATAGCACTAAATGCCCACATGAAGAAGTTGGAGAAATCTCCCACTAGTGACTTAACAGCACACCTGAAAGCTCTAGAACAAGCAGAAGCAAAGTCTCCCAGGAAGACTAGATGCCAGGAAATTATCAAAGTGAGAGGTGAAATCAACAAAATAGAAAATAAGAGAATAATACCAATAGTTAATGAAACGAAGAGTTGGTTCTTTGAGAAAATCAACAAGATAGACAAGCCCTTATCCAAACTATCCAAAAGACAGAGAGAGAGAATACAAATCAACAAAATCAGAAATGAAAAGGGGGACATAACAACAGACATTGAGGAAATCCAGATAATTATCTGGTCATATTTCAAAAACCTCTACTCCACAAAACTGGAAAACCTACAAAAAATGCACAATTTTCTGGATAGGTAACACATACATAAGTTAAACCAAGACCAGATAAACTATTTAAATGGTCCAATAACCCCCAAGGAAATAGAAACAGTCATTAAAATTTTCCCAACAAAAAAAGCCCAAGACCAGACAGTTTCAGCGCAGAATTCTACCAGATCTTCAAAGAAGAGTTAATACCAATACTCTCTAAATTGTTCCACACAATAGAAACAGAAGGAACATTACCAAACTCCTTCTATGAGGCTACAATTACCCTGATTCCTAAACCAAGTAATGTGGTGGTATTCTAATTGTACTGAAATGTGATTTTGATTGTATGTTAATAAATAAAGTTACCCGGGGGTCAGAGGTATTAGAGGCATAGCAAGAGTGTGGGGTGGTGGCACATGCCTTTATTCCCATAGATCTCTGTGTTCAGAGATACAGCCAGCATTGGAGATATATGCCTTTAAGACCTGGGGGGATGTACATACAGACAGTGACGAGGCAGTCACGTGTTTGGGTTTATAACCAATGAGAAGGCAGAACAAAATACTATAAAAAGACAGACAGACAGGATATAGCTCTCTTTCGGGAAGATGGGACACCACAGGAGGAAGGGTGAGATTTTAGCTCTGAGCTCTGACCTCTCGGCTTTCTCTTTTACATTGGTTCTGTGTTTCTTATTTAATAAGACTGTTGGTTACATCTACAAAGTAAGGATACAACAAAGAAAGGGAACTACAGACCGATCTCCCTCATGAACATTGATGCAAAAATACAGGGAAACAGACTCCAAGAATACATCACAAAAATTATCCACCATGACCAAGTAGGCATGATCCCAGGAATGCAAGGCTGGTTTAACATACGAAAGTCCGTCAATGTAATATACTATGTAAACAAACTCAAAGGAAAAAAAAAAAACTCATGATCATCTCACTAGATGCAGAAAAGGCATTTGACAAAATTCAAAAAAAGCTTCTGACTTAGGCTGCATGGTACATCAGCAGGTCACCTTACCCATCATGGAGATGCCTGCCCAGGCCACACAGGTGCTCTGTCTTTGGTTGGTGACCACCTCCTTGGCATTACCAGTCTCTGAATACTCATTATCATACAGGCTCAATCATGTGTGAGCTGCAGAGTTAACTGCTGCCAAAGATCTCAAAATGGTGCTGGGCTTGAAATCTGTGTGGTCAACATGGAAAAGAGCAACAGAAGACCTAACCCACCCATAGCCACTAGGCTAAAGAAACTGAGCCATTCCCTTCCTTAATGAGCCTTACTGCAAATTGGAGTCCTTGTAAGATGGTATCCCAAAAGCAAATGGACCTTGAGTTTATAATTTTATGATTTTCAAAGCCAATCAAAATGCATATAACTATTGAATTATATTTATCATGCCCAGTAGAATGAAGGATTAACTAACTGTGATAGCCACTTTTGCTGACAGGGTCTCCACTGTGCTAGCTGTAGCAAGCAATTATGAAATGGTAATCCCAGAAACAGTTGCAGTGGTGTCTGTCACTGCTATAACAGCAACAATGGCAGCACATATGTCAAATTCTCTTCTGGAGCATATGGGCATCCACTGGTATGGATACAACTCCAGAAACACGAACTAACAAGGCCCATTTTTCTTGATCCCAGCATAACTTAAGCTGGCAGATCTGCAATAGAACAACTAAGAACCATAAAGAGAAAACGTTAGTAAAATATGTTTGTTTGGTTTTTTTAATAGTTCACGTTTTCTTTTAAGTTTTTAATTTTATTTTCTTAAATTAATTAATTTTTCTATTATCAGCTTGATAAAGTATAAATTCTTATTTTAATGATGAAATGTTTCATTTAGGCTTGCTCAGTAATTGAATAAAAATAAAACTTTATATCTAGAATTCACTTATGAGTGAGCATGTACCATGTTTGTCCTTCTGGGTTTGGGATACCACACTCAGGATGATTTTTTTGTAGTTCCATCCATTTACCTGCAAATTTCATGCTGTCAATGTTTTTCTCTGCTGAGTAGTACTCCATTGTGTATATATACCACACTTAATCTTTCTTATGTTGACAGGCCTCTAGGTTGTTCCCAGGTTCTGGCTATTACAAATAGTGCTGCTATGAAAATAGATGAGCATGTATCTTTGTGGTATGAATCAGCATTCCTTGGGTATATGCCCAAGAGTGGTATGGCTGGCTCTTAAGTTAATTGGATTCCCAATTTTCTGAGAAATTACCATACGATTTCCACAGTGGTTGTACAAGTTTGCATTCACACCAAAAGTGGAGGAGTGTTCCCTTTGCTCCACTTCCTCTACAACATTTATTTTCATTAGTGTTTTTGGTCATAGCCATTCTGACAGGTGTAAGGTGGTAACTCACAGTTATTTTGATTTAGATTTCTTTGATGATTAGGGATGTTGAACATTTCTTTAAATGGCTTTCAGCCACTTTTGATTCTTGTTTTGTAAATTCTCTGTCTAGTTCTTTAGCCCATTTTTAATTTGGATTATCAGTATTTTGATGTCTAATTTCTTGAGTTCTTTATATACTGTGGAGATCAATCCTCTGTCAGATGTGGGCTTGGTAAAGATCTTTTTCCATTCTGTAAGCTGTCTTTTTGTCTTATTGACCATGTCCTTTGGACTGCAAACCGTTCTCAGTTTCAAGAGGTCCCAATTATTATTTGTTGTGCTCATGGTCTGTGCAGTTGGTGTTATATTTAGAAAGAGGTCTTCGGTGCCAATGTGCTCAAGAGTACTTCCTGATTTCTCTTCTATTAAGTTTAGTGTAACTGGATTTATGTTCAGGTCTTTGATCCATTTCGACTTGAGTTTTTTGCATGGTGACAGATATGAATCTTTTTGTAATCTTTTACTTATTGACATCCAGTTATGCCAGCACCATTTGTTGAAGATACTTTCCCTGGTAGAGTTTTTGGGGTCACTTATGTATACTATCATATCATCTGCAAATAGTGAAAGTTTGACTTCTCCCTTTCCAATTTGGATCCATTTGATCTCCTTTGGTTGTCTAATTGATCTAGCTAGAACTTCTAGTACTATATTGAATAAATATGGGGGGAGTAGACAGCCTTGTCTTGTTCCTGATTTTAGTGGAATAGCTTTGAGTTTCTCTCCATTTAATTTGACGGTGGATATTCATGTAACTAACCGTCTTATTAAATAAGAAACACAGAAACAACGTAAAGGAGAAAGCTGAGAGGTCAGAGCTCAGAGCTAAAATCTCACCCTTCTGCCTGCGGTGTCCCAGCTTCCCGAAAGAGAGCTACTTCCTGTCTGTAAATCGATTTTTCAGTCATTCTGCCTTCTCATTGGTTGTAAACCCAAACACGTGACTGCCTCGTCACTGTCTGAATGTACAGCCCCCTAGGTCTTAAAGTTATATGTCTCCAATGCTGGCTATATCCCTGAACACACAGAGATCTATGGGATTAAAGGCGTGTGCCACCACTGCCACACTCTTGCTATGGCTCTAATAGCTCTGACCCCCGGACAACTTTATTTATTAACATACAATCAAAATCACATTTCAGTACAATTAGATTACCACCACAGGTGGATGTTGATTTGCTGTAAATTGCCTTTATTATGTTTTGGAATGTTCCTAGTATTTCTGATCTCTCTAAGACCTTTATCATGAATGGGTGTTGGATTTTGTCAAAGGTTTTTTCAGCATCTAATTAGATACCATTTTATTTCTTTCAGTTTGTTTACATGGTGTATTACATTGACAGATTTTTGTATGTTGAACCATCCTTGCATCCCTGGGATGAAACATACTTGGTCATGATGGATAAATTTTTTGATGCATTCTTGGATTCGGTTTGCCAATATTTGGTTGCGTATTTTTGCATCATGGTTCATGAGGGAGATCGGTCTGTATTTCTCTTTCTTTGTTGCATCTTTATGTGGTTTGGATATCAGGGTAATTGTAGCCTCATAAAAAGAGTTTGGTAGTATTCTTTCTGTTTCTATTGTGTGGAACAAATTGAAGAGTATTGGAATTAGTTCTTTGAAAGGCTGGTAGAATTCTGCACTGAAACCTTCTGTTCCTGGGCTTTTTTTGTTGGGAGATTTTTGATGACTGTTTCTATTTCTTTAGGGGTTTTTTTACATTTAAATGGTTTATCGGCAGTTGATTTAATTTTTGTATATGGTATGTATCTAGAAAATTGTCCATTTCTTCCAGATTTTCTATTTTTGTATACTACATGTTTTTGAAGTATGACCTGATGAGTCTCTGGATATCCTCATTGCCTGTTGTTTGTTTCCCTTTTCCTTTCTGATTTTGTTAATTTGGGTGTTCTCTCTTTGCCTTTTGGTTAATTTGGCTAGGGGTTGTCTATCTTGATGATTTTTTCAAAGAAACAACTCTTTGTTTCATTGATTTTTGTATTGTTCACTTGGTTTCTATTTTGATGATTTTAGACCTCAATTTGATTATTTCCTGGTGTCTATTTCTCCTGTGTAAGTTTGCTTCTTTTTGTTCTAGAGCTTTTAGTTGTGATGTTAATTCATTGGTATGGGATTTCTCCATCTTCTTTATGTGTACATTTAGAGCCATGAATTTTCCTCTTAGCACTGCTCTCATAGTGTCCCATAAGTTTGGGTATGTTGTACTTTCATTTTCATTGAATTCTAGGAAATCTTTAATTCCTTTCTTTATTTCTTCCTTGACCCATTGATGTTTAGGGGGGGGGGGCATTATTCAGTTTCCATGAGTTTGTATGTTTTCTATGATTTTTGTTGTTTTTGAAGTCGAAATTTAAGGCATGGTGGTCTGATAAGATACAGGAAGTTATTCCAAGATTTTTGTATCTGTTCAGATTTGCTTTGTGACCAAGCATGTGTTCAATTTTTGAGAAGGTTCTATGGGGTGCTTAGAAGAAGGTATATTCTTTTGTGTTAGGATGGAATGTTCTGTAGATATCTATTAAGTCCATTTGAGTCATAACATCTGTTATGTCCTGTATTTCTTAGTTAAGTTTCAGTCTGGTAGATCTGTCTTTTGTTGAGAGTAGTGTGTTGAAATCTCCCACTAATAATGTGTGGGATTTGATATGCATTTTAAGCTTTAGTAATGTTTCTTTTATGAATGTGGGTACCTTTGTATATGGGGCATAAATGTTCAGAATAGAGACTTCATCTTGGTGGATATTTCCTGCAATAAATATGCAATGTCCATCATGATCTCTTTCAATTGATTTTAGTTTGAAGTCTATTTTTTTTATATATTAGGATATCTACACCATCTTGTTTCTTAGGTCCATTTGGTTGGAAAGCCTTTTCCCAGCTCTTTACTCTAGGTAGTGTCTGTCTTTGTAGTTAAGGTGTGTTTCTTGTATTTAGCAGATGGATGGATCCTCTTTCCTTATCCATTCTGTTAGCCTGTGTCTTCTTATAGGTGAGTTGAGACCATTGATATTGATGGATATTAATGACCAGTGATTGTTACTTGCTGTTATTTTTTGTGGTTGTGTTGTGTTTGTCCTTCTTTGGTGTATGTTGGTGATACATTATCAATTGCTTGAGCTTTCATGGATGTGTTTAGCTTCTTTGGGTTGGATTTTCCCTTCTAGTGCTTTCTGTAGGGCTGGGTTTGTGGACAGGTATTGATTAAATCTGGTTTTATCCTGGAATATTTTGTTTAATCCACCTATGGTGATTGCGAGTTTTGCTGGGTATAATAGTCTGGTTTGACATGTGGTCACTTAGTGTCTGCAAAACATTTGTCTAGGATGTTCTAGCTTTGGTAGTCTCTATGGAGAAGTCTGGTGTTATTCTGGTTATTCTGATGGGTTTGCCTTTATATGTGACTTGGTCTTTTTCCTTTGTGGTTCTTAGTATTTTTTCCTTGTTCTGTACATTTAGTGTTTTGTTTATTATGTTGTGAGGGGACTTTTTTTTTTTTTTTAAATCCAACCTATTTGGTTTTCTGTAAGCTTCTTGTATCTTCATAGGTATTTCTTTCTTTAGGTTAGGAAAGTTTTCTTCTATGATTTTGTTGATTATATTTTCTGTGCCTTTGAGTTGGTATTCTTCTCCCTCTTCTATCCTATTATTCTTAGGTTTGGACTTTTCAAATTGTCCCAAATTTCTTGGATGCTTTTTGTTATGACATTTTTGTCTTTAATATTTTTTGACTGATGGCTCTGTTTTCTCTATTGTGTCTTCAGTGTCAGAGATTCTTTGTTCCATCTCTTGCATTCTTTTGGTTATTCTTGGTTTTGTTGTTCCTTTTCATTTAGACAGGATTTCTATTTCCAGCATTCCTTCAGCTTGTGCGTTCTTTATTGTCTCAATTCCATTTTTCAGATGTTGGAATTTTTTTATCTGCTTTATTACTTTTTCTTGGCTTTCTTTGATTGCTTCCAATTTTTTTGTTTGTTTTTTTTTTATCCATTGCTTTAATGGAATTTTTTTATTTCCTCTTTAATGGAGTTTTACATTTCCTCTTTATGGGAATTTTTTATTTCTGATTTAAGGGAATTTTTTTCCCTCATTAAGGGAATTTTTTTATTTCTTCTTTAAGTGCCTCTATCATCTTCTTAAATTCATTTTTAGGATTGAATCCTTCTGTTTTTTCTGCCTTGGTATGTTTAGGTCTTGCAGGTGTAGAATCACTATATTCTGATGTTGTCATATAGATTTTTATGTTGTTGCCTGTATTTTTTCACTGGCATCTCTTCATGTCTTCCTCTGCTCAGTGGAGGCTGTGTCTGTGTGTAACGGTGAAACTCTTGTTCTAATTTTTGGTCTTGGTTCACTAGGAGTTCTTGGTTAAATTGATGTTGTTGGGCTCTGTTTCTTAGGGAGCAGCTTAGTCAAATCAGTGTTAGTGAGTTCTGTCTTGGGAGCAGTTCTTCCCAGTTGGTATAATATGTGCTTATGCATTCAGTGCTTGTTAGTTTCATAGGGGTTAGTTTTTTGTTTTGGATTTTTTTTTTGGTGGGGGAGAAGGGAAAGGTAGCTGGCTGGTCGCTGGGATTCCAATGGGTAGGGGCAAGGGAGTAGAGACCTGATCTGTCCGTCTCTAGATGGTAGCTTACCTTTTTTAGTGTGTGAAGTTTATAGCTACAACTCTGGTGATCTGTTTCAGTGGCTGGGCAATGCCATCTTCTGTGTGCTCACATCACATTTTGCTCATTCATCAACACCTCAGCTGATCTTGCTTCCATGGGCTTCATACTGTAGGCTTCTGAAAACTCTCCCCTGTGGATTTCAGCTGAGCAGGGTAGATTCACCAACACCTCCAAGGTGTTGGGTCTTACAGGTCAGCAGCTGGGCCCTGGGTTGGCCTCAGACTGAGTGTTCAGAGCCATTCTCCTTCCTTCCCACAGAGATGAGACCTTCCCCAGGTTTGAGATTAAAGGCATCCATGTTCCAAGCTCTTGATTAAGAGCTTGTTTTCACTAATTCTTCAGTGGGTAATTTGCTTTTTTCTCCTGAAGCAGGTTCTGCTATAAAACCAGCAGACTTTGGAGCTGCTTTCTAGTCAGGGCTAACCTTCAGGTCCTAATCCTCCTTTCTCTACTTCCAAAGCAATACAGGCATTTTGTAGAGGAATTAAAAGGACTTTACTACTGAAATGTTGCAAAGATCTGGCTATTAACTCTAAAGAACATTTAGTTGGAGGTGCCATCAGGTTAGACAATTTTAAGTTTGTAGTTCAATTGAGAACCCCCATGTCAGTTTCTACTCTCCACAGATATGTAACATTTTAATATATCTCTGAAGCTTGGGGGATGGCACATTCAAAGCCCTAGTTACCAAGGCTGAGGATCTGAGGTTTATTTCCATGTTTCACATGGTGGAAGGGGAAAATCAGTTCCCACATGTTTTCTTTTTACATTCACATGTGGGCCATGGCAAGCTGTGACTACATACACACGCAACAAAAGACATATAATAACATATTTAATTTATTTCCTATTTTTTTCTTGATGACACAGTGTTGGAGGTTGATGCCAGCATCTCTCAAAAATTTGGATAAGTGCCCTGTCAATGAGCCTCACCTAGACCTGCTTGGTTAAATTTGCATTGGATTTAGTAGTTAATTTAAATCACCTGTAGATAACAAGAAAGCTTCCTTGGATTTGACCCAGTAAACAGAGGTCCTCTGTGACACAGATTTTTTTTTTTGTTTGTTTTTGGAGACAGCGTTTCTCTGTGTAGCTTTGTGGCTTTCATGGAACTCACTCTTGTGTCCATGCTGGCCTTGTGCTCATAGCAATCTGCCTGTCTCGGCCTCTCGAGTCCTGAGATTAAAGGCACCACCACTGCCTGGCTCCTCACATATTTTTATGAAATGAAAGTACTTTATGTTTGGTGGCCTCAGATGTTGGGAAGAATATATTCTTCCCCAGGTGTAAGATAAAGAATGCGGTTTCATATATTCATATCTGTACATGTTTGTTTACTATCATGAGGAAGGATCTTTTAAGTAGTGCTAACCATCCTGGAAAATATTATGTACACAAGGATAGCTTTGAAGAGGATTCTCCTGCCTCTGCTTCCTGACTCTTAGAATTATAGGTAGACCTTATATCAAGGTAATCAAAATGTTTTGTACAAAAATGAGACCTATACCATGAGAGGGATCCTGTAGGGACCCAGAGGTAGGACAATCGAGAGACCTAGAATATAACCTGATATGTCTAGCAAAAAATAGTCAAGCAAATGATTTACTTTTAAGAAAATGATTCTTAATAACATTCTGCTGTACTGATAAATCATTGCTTACCTAGCTCAGTTATCATGAGAGAGGCTTTGGGTATCAACTGATGGAAACAGATGAAGACTCTGACATCCAGTCATTGAGCAGGCCTCAGAGAATCCTGCATAAGGCAGGGAGGAAGGATTGGGAAGAGAAGAGGGGCTGAGGATATACATGAAATCCCACAGAATCAACTCAGCTCAGCTCATAGGAGCTCACAGAGACTGAACTGCCAACCAGAGAGCTTATATGGGACTGACCTAGGCACTCTGCACATCTGTTACAGTTGTGTAGCTTGGTCTTCTTTTGGACTCCTAACAGTGGGAGCAGGGGCTGTCTCTGTTATCTGCTTTTGGGATCTCATTTCCTCCTGGGCAGCCTCCTGCAGTCTTAATAGGAGAGGAGGTGACTAGTCCTCCTGCAACTTGATATGGCCTGACTGGCTGATAGACATGAGAGGCCTGTCCTTTTCAGAAGAGAAAAGAGGAAGAGTGGATAAATTGGGAAGAAGAGAGGTTTGGGGACCAACTGGGAGGAGAGAGAGGTAAAGTGATGAGAACTGTGATCAGGCTTGAATACATTAATTTATTAAAAATCTAAAATAATAATATAAAGCAAAAATTTGTTTTGTACTATCTTTATTTTACTAGAAAATAGGAGTTAATTTTTGAGTGCACCATGATAGAAAGGAATCTCAGAAAAAGATATTTCTCCAACATCTCAATTGGCATCCACATGTGGCTCTTCATCCCTCACATGATATAATGGAATTGAAATGTTTAAAAATATCTTCTTGGTTGGGGAATATCACTGAGGTTTAGGGTGCTGCTGTGGGAGCCAGGATGAGGCCTGAATGTCCATCTCTACCCATAGCAGACAATTGGCCTCCTCTGTCTCTTGCCATGCCTTCCTCACAAAATTGAATCATTTCCTGTTTTCTCTTTTTCTTTCTATTCTCTCCTCAGGACTGGTGATTGAAATGGCATCCTGTTCAAAGGAAAAACAGAAAGAGATTTCCCATTCGAATAAATCTGTTGTCTACCACCTGTTTTCTCAAATGAAAAGTTCTGGCCACATATTCCTGGTTGACAATCAAAGTCATTCTGTAAGCCCAGGCTGTCTTGAAATTTCAGTTCTCCTGCTGCATATAAAAGTAGTTGGGAATACAAGTCTGTGTCCACAGTTCAGTTCTCTATATAGTCTTTGACAACATTAAGTGTATGATTATTTTTTTCAATTGAAAACTGAGAGATCCATGAAAAGATTCTGTTTGTTTTTAGATTTTTTTTTTCTCTAGAGGCATGGTTATCTGTACCCAGGCAAGCTTTTGTGCCACTGTGTAGTCGAAGATCGCCCCTCATGTCCTGATCCTACTTTCTCCATCTCCAAACTATACAGGCCTGCTGTACCAACATGTTGTGCAGAGGCAATAAATGGTCTAAACATCAGTAAACTTTAAATGATCTGGCAATTAATTCTAAAGGCCCCCAAAAGGTGCATCATGGGGAACATTTAGGTGGTCATGTCTACAGCCCATTTGGGTTTTAAGTTTGTTGTTTCCATGAGATCCTATGAGAAGAATAAAAATAAGTCAATAAAAATGTAAAAGCAAAGAGGTCTAGGTGTGGTGGTTGATACCTGTATTCTCAGCATAAAAGAGGCTTATCAACAAGACCTCTGCACATCCCAGGCCAGTGCAGACTTCAGACAGAAACTCTGACTCAGCAAAACAACAACACAAAGGGTTGGGGTGGAGCTCAGTGGGCAGAGTCGAATCCTGTAAGTTGAATTGATATATGTTCTTATTAATTAAAAAACCCAGAACCAGATACTGGGATGAATTTTTAAGATCAGAGAAACAGAAAAATCTATAGCTAACCTCACCTCGACAACTCCTCATCTGATCCTGTTTCCATTAATCGACATGCGGAAGCCTCTGAGTTCTCACCCAAAAATGTCTCCACTGAACTGCTGCTAAAAAGCTTACAAGCTTAAGAACTTCTACTTTCTGATCCTCACACTTTATATATATTTCTTCTTCCTGCCATCACTATCTGGGATTAAAGCTATGTGTCTTTCCCAAGCAAGACAAGAGGATGCAAGTTCTGTGATTAATGTGGTGGCACACACAACTCTCTGGCCTCTATGTCTAATCTAATGACTGTTCTGTACTCTGACCCCAGATAAGTTTTATTATGGTACACAATATATTTGGGGACACAATATATTACCTCAGAATCCATCTTCTTTTCCATGTCTACTGTGTAGGGGTACATGCTGGTAGTCCGTAATCCCAACTTCTATAGGTGATTATGAGCTACACAGCAAATTCAAGTTCTCCTGTCTCTCTGGCTTATAGCAAGAGCAGCTACAGAACCAGTGTCTTCCCAGATGTCAAAGAAGCAGGAAAAAATGTCTACCTATAGAACAAGGTTTTCACAAGGAAGAACAAATATCTAGTTAGGACAGAATATCTCTTACTTAGTAGCAACTAAAGAGCTTGGTAAAGTCACACTCGAGGGAACTGTGCCTCTAATCTCAGCATGTTCAAATCAGGTTGTGATGGCTACTCCTGGTTGTCAGCTTGACTATATCTGGAATGAACTATTATTCGGATATGGACGGCACACTTGTGATCCAGATCAGGAGGCAGGAGGGCAACAGTTCTGTGATTCAATCTTGAGCCTGGATGACACACCCCTCTAATCCTGACCTTGAGGCTAGAAGGCACACCTTTAATCTGGGCCACACCTTCTCTCTGAATACTATATAAGGGCAAGGAAAGTACGAAGGGTAATCTGCCTGCTTGCCTTCACCTCCAACAGGCCATCCATTCCTTCTTTGAGATCCGGGCAGATCAACCAAGACACCAAGCCTTCTGGGACTGAACAGCTCGTGGATTCCTGTATTTTCCATTCATAATTAGCCATTGTTGGAACGTAAGTCATTCCATTAAATTCAAATATTTATATGCATTTACTAAGTAACTTCTGTGACTCTAGAGAACCAGGACTAATACACAGGGGGATGAGAACTTCACAGTCATTCTCCTTAACATAGTGAGTTTCAGATCAGCCTGAGCTACAGAAACCCAGTGTCTACTCTCCCTGGGGACAGAATTCTGAGTATCAGAGATCTGAATATTGGCAGATGGTGTGGTCAAAGTTCTTGTTAACTAGCCCGGTGACCTGAGTTATATTCCCATGGTTCCCATGGTGGGAGGAAAAAAACCACTTTTAATATGTTATTTTCTTACCTGGAGATGTGAGCTCTGGCAGGCTAGAGACCAAACACCCACAGAAAAGGCATGCAATACGTTTTTTTTTCAATCTAGTTCCTATATATTTTCTTCCATTTTCAGAGCATTGTGGGTTCATCACCTGAACACAAACAAACCTAGACAAGTGCTCTGTAAAAGAGACTCACCTAGGCCTGATTGATTAAGTTTGCAATGGTTTTTGTAGCTAATTTAAATCACCTGAAGATGTCAAGAAAGCTTTCTGGGTCTTGGCCAGTAAACTAAGCTCTTCCCTGATACAGGCTTCCTGAACAATTAGGATGTTGTTGTTCTTCTATTTTTAGAAAATATTCAAGCCCAGGTTTTTGGAGTAAAAGTCCAACAGACAGTGGGTCCAGGTAAAGTGAGTTGGTGGACTGAATGTAGTGTGTATGTGGTAGGTTTATGGAGGGGTTATCTCGGTGGGAGAGAGTGTGATAGGTTAGGAAGAGCCTTTGGTAGCATTCTGTAGTTGTTATGTGTATCTGGAGGGTGAGATCTATCATATGAGCTATACATGGGAAAAGGGTCAGTTAGAGAGAAAGTTTGAAGACCTGAAGTGATTCCTGCTCCACAGGACATTGGAAAAATCCTCCAACCTCTTAATGGTGTAATATAAGATCTGTGTATCTTGTGTGATCCATTTGCCTCCTTCCTGGATCTCCAGTATATGAACTTACTTAAAGTTCGTTAAACCCATTATACTTCCATGTCTACCAGTGCATAGGTGTCTCCCAAAAGATTCAGCCAAATCAAGAAACTTAAGGCCCCATATTCCTCAAATTCCCCCCTCACATCCAGATTTCTAACTACATTCATATGCACCTTTGGAAACAGGTTTCCAGATGGCTCAAGATTCTGCAAGGAAGTCAAGTCTGCCAATGTCTCAAAGTCCCCTATTTCCTCCAAGAACACTAATGCAATCAAATCTCCAATGGCACTCAGATCCTGAAAGGAGCCTAGGCCGCCAGGAGTCTCCAGGACCATCAAGGAAACCAAGTCTCCCAAGGCATCCAGGTCCCCCAACGCTGGGAACCCAATCAGTGCATCCTAGTCACCAGATGCCCTCAAGTTCCCCAGTGAGTTCTGGTTGTGAGAGTTCCCTAGGCCCTATGGTGGGTTCAGAGAAACATGGTGCCCAGCAAGTTTGCCGTAAAGGTCCGAGGAAGCAACGAAAGGAACGTACTGTGTATTCCCGCGAACAGAAGCTCCTCCTCTTAGACCATTTTGATCAGTTCAGGTACCCAGACTTGGAGCAAAGGGTGAAGCTGGCACTACAGATTGGTGTTACCGAATATGAGATCAAGGTCTGTATTTCTATTGTTATCTCTCTCCTGCAGCCAGAATAGCTAGCCATGGAACCTGTAAATTTATCAGAATAGAAAATCTCCATGATTCATCATGCTTGGGGGAGCTTGGACACTTGTGGAAGTTATACCTATATGCATCCATAATTGGATCTGGTGTTTCTTCAATCTCAGTTGCACTATAGAGCCAAATTATCACCTTGGCAGGTCTCAGTGACCCAGACAAAAGGGACCATTTTAAAAGCCTAGATATTCTAGCTGCAGATTCCCTTCCTTTTATGTAGAATCATAAACTATCCTACCTCTTACATTTTTTTGGAGCCCCAGACCTTTGATTTTATGGGGTTGGTTGACAGAGACAAGATTTCCTATCAGCATGTTCACCTGGCCACACGGGTCTTCCTCTGTCGATTGTTTTTGTCTTCCAGATATGGTTCAAGAACCAACGTGCTAGGTGGAAACGGGAGGAACTCAAGAATGTTAAAGAAGCACTCCCAGAATCAACTGGAAGCTCTCAAGATGATTCTGTGCCAACCCACTCCCATTGTCAGTTATAGGTCACTGCCAATGTGCGGTCCTTGTCTCCAGACACATCTACTGTGGGCTCCTTTCCCAACCTCAAACCCAGCACGGAAGCTTCTCTCAATTATGATCAGGCTGTAGAAGATGAAAAGTGTAGTTCTCAAGAACACCTGCTTGTTGGTAAATGCCCTGCTACAACTCCCAACCCTGGGAATCCCACAGTAGTTGAAGTCCAGACTGACCCAGCAGTGACTGATGGTTGAGCCTTGGTGGAAGCTTCAGTTTCCACCACAACTTTACCCAGAAGCCCAGATGTTGTTCACTACTTACATCCATCTTCTGAGCAGCTCTGGAAGTTGATGTATGAGGATCTACGCCAAGGGGAGTGCTCAGAGACTTGAAGTTAGTTTCTGACTACATAATACTTCTCACAATAGAGCAGTCCATGCCCAGAAATTTTCATATCAATGCAGAAGTGTGATAATTCAAGAACTTAATCTAAGTTTTTGGGAGACAGATACAGGCTATTCTGTATTAGTTTCAGGCCTATATTGTCCACATGCTGAAATTATTTCAAAAATGTTTTAAAATATTAAGCCTTATTGTCTTACATGTTAGTTTAATAAAAGTATAAAATATTTTATGCAACAATTTTTAAAATAATTCGTTCTTGCCAGAATGGCTGTTGTATGACTTTTCCCCAAATATTTGTATATGAGAATGCCTGCATGCATGTATGCAATAAATGGGGTCTTAAGGCCAGAAGAGGAATGAGGATTTCTAGGAATAAAACTACAGACCTTTGAGAACTACAGGTGGGTGCTTGGAACATAATCCAGTTCCTATGCAAGGGCAACAATGGATCTTAACCACTGAGCTAGCTCTCTTCTAGTCCTATAGAGTAATAATTGTTTTTAATCGTGTTTGGGAAATCCTGTCACGGCTCCCAACTCCACAGAGTCCATGGGAATAAAATGTTCCCTTAGTTTTGAATATATTGGAGGTGACTGTGGGTTCAAGCATATGGGTCCTCACTGTAAGGGGTAATTCTAGTTCCAGGAA